>NW_027185804.1:42180675-42190386 GCF_028583685.1 Petaurus breviceps papuanus
GAGAGAGAGAGAGAGAGAGAGAGAGAGAGAGAGAGAGAGAGAGAGAGCAAGGAAGGGAGAGAGGAAGGGAGAACAAAGGAAGAGAAGGGAAAATATGTTGAGAGTCTATTTAGGGGCAGCCAGGTGGCACAGTGAATAGAGAATCAGCCCTGAAATCAGGAGCACCTGAGTTCAACTCTAACTTTAGACACTTGACAGTCAATTAGATTTGTGACCTTGGGCAAGTCACTTAACCCCAATTGTCTTGCCTTTCCCCACTTCCTCCCCCCCCCAAGAAAAGACAGTCTATTTAATCTTTAATGTAGAATATTGACTTCTTGAATACAACGAAGTTGACCTAGTAAGAATTCAGATTCTTAAGCAGCAACATGGCTCAGTGAAAAGGTTAGTCTTAGAGCCATGGGTCTGAATGCCACATCAGTTGCTTATGAATTATTGTGCAATGAATAAGTCACTTATCTTCTCTGAACCTCAGTTTCCTTATCTGTAAAATAGGAATAAAATCTATTTTATTTTCATCACAAGATTCACACAAGGATCAAAAGAGATGTTTATAAAACTTAAAGTCCTATATAAATGTCTAATAGCATTTTAATATTTTATAGAGTAAATATAGAAAGTTGATTAGTATCATTATTATGATCATTATTAGTATTTAACACAATCACTGGATTAATGAGTCTTTGCTTAAATCGGTGGTTAAAAAAATGTAAAAATAAGGCCATCACCAGTGAAATACCTTTAAGAAATCCATAAAAAGGTGAACATACCTGAATGGATATAATCGTTGTCAGCAGCAAATGTTGTGACACTGTGGGGAACATGAGTAAATTTGTCCAGGCAATATTAGTTTCTCTGGGAACTTTCCCTTGTGTTACATCATTGTTTTTTGGAGGGCAATTGGGGTTAAGTGACTTGCCCAAGGTCATATGGCTAGTTCTTTTGTTAAGTGTCTGAGGCTGGATTTAAACTTAGGTCCTCCTGACTCCTAGGGCAGGTGCTTTATTTACTGTGCCACCTAGCCGCCTAGCCGCCCCCATGTTACATCATTTTAAAAATTCCATTGTTAAAAAATGATTTACAATTATGCCCCGCAGACAAAGAAAACAACTTTATTTAAAAGAATGCGCTTTGGAGATCTTGGCAGCAGGCATTTTAGTAAAGCTAATGTAGTCCGGCAGTGAGCTCAAATCAAGGATTTGATAGCTGCTGTAATCCTGACAAAATCATAAATCCCTTTGAACCTCTGTTGCCTTATCTATAAAACTATTTTTTCCCATGTCCTAATATAAACTTTTCACAGGTCATATGCCTAATGTTTTAGAGGTCTGTTTCTAGGTCCTTTCAAATACTGAGCATACCAGTGAGGGACTTTTATCTTTATTTAACATTCTCTTTTATCATTATCTCTTGCTGTATGTCAGGACCACCTTCTTTTCCCATTATATATTTCTTGGGAAATGTTTTAAATCTATTTCTTGAACAAATCAATCATGGAATATTCACTTATACTTAACACGTACTTTTTCATTGAGCCTTGGTTGCCCATAATTTTGACTTCCTCTAATTTTGATGTTAAAATATTTTCTTCTAAAAATCATTTGTGTAGGGTTTTTTTGTTTGATTTTGTTCAGGAGTGAGTATATGTGTGTGTGACTACTTTCAGATTATTAAAATTACCTTTCTTAAGTATGGTACTTAAAACTGAAAGCATTCTAATAATGTAGCCTAAAAGCTTTCAAGTTTCTTTTTTTCATTTTTTTTAACATTGCCTAACTGGTGGTTCCTGCTCCCCAAAGATTAGTGAAAAGGACTGTAGCATCCTTTGTTTACCTCTGGGTTCCCTGAGATGAACTGGGAAAAAGATGAATAAAGGAGAGCCTGAATGCAAAAGCAAGTACAGTGGCTGTATGACACAGCTAAATCTGTTTGCCCTTGAGTATGGGACAGGAGAATGGGTTAGGGCAAAGCCAAGGCATTCTCTGGTCGTGAGCAAGTTTAAGCTTAAAAGCCCCAGGGATCCTGAGGGTAGGGCCAAGGGATATTTTCATGTTGTTTTCCTTTTTCTTCATTGCCTGGTAAGGCATTTGCTGAATCAATTTGTTTCAATCACCCGATCCCTTTCCATTCCTGTCAAAAGGAGTGGTTCTCTGGGTTTCCAAAGAAGCACATAACAAAATTTAGGCATTTCAGCACTGGAGTATGGCACTGGGATACCTTTTCTATCCTCCACTTGCCCTGATATTTAGTAAAAGAAAAAAAAAGACCAACATTTCAATAAAGTTATGTATACAGAGGCACAGATACGTGGAGAGGTTTTATCATCAAGCTATTATATTCCCTTATGTTATGTTTTATAAACATATATTATATATATATATATATATATATATATTTATGTATGTGTATATATATTACACATATTTATGTGTGTATATATATACTTTTTATTACAATGCATGGTCTAAGTTGTTCAAATTAGCCTGGTAATTAAATAATTAAAATGTTAAAATCTTCACAAAGTAAAGAAACAAAATTCATGAGAAGGTATTTGCTAATCTGATAGAGGGAATGCAGTGCAGAATATCTGTTTACTAAGAAGTTTCCTGTGGACGGTGAATTCCTCCAGATACTCTTGTTTCTGGGTGACATTGTAGGTTGCATCAAGTCCCCGAACTCTAGAAGTTCTCGTGAAAGAGATCTAAGAGTTGAGTCTAACCACTCATGTAGAAAAGACCAAATGTATAAAGATTATCTATTTCCCAGAGTATAACACCATGTAGAATGGACAACATACAATAGTTGTGCATTAGGATCCATATCTAGGAAAAACACTGCAAATGAACCAAGAATCAGGCCCAATACTGAAAAAAAAAGAAAAGTGTAATGGATTGCCTTAGGAAATTGCAAAGTTCTTTTAATGACACCAAACGTCTCTCACACACTCCCTAAAAGGTTCCTTGTTCCTCGGGTTGTAAGTGTGTGTGTGGTGGGGGGTGGGTAGGAGCGGGGGGTCAATTTAGGAATGATCACTGTGTAGAATAGGGAGGCTATTTTATCAGTGTTCAAGGAATGACTAGATTTTTGCTGAAGGTACATAAGGATGGTTGTACTATAAAATATGGTAAGAGATATTAGATGGATAAGCATGTTCAATATCAACATTATATTGGTGCTGTTGGATATCCTTAAGACATATGACATAGATACCACCAAAGAATTCTGAAAATGAATATCATGCAGAGACCAATGACAAGGTTCATAATATGTGTGAGGAACTCCCTAGAAGAACAGGAATGAAAACTATCAACAAGGAAGTCGAAAAGCATTTATTTCATTTTTTCCATATCAAATTATCTCAGACTTAAATTCATGTCATGATTTTCTAAAATGAAGCCATGTTTATATCCAAAAGACAGCACCTTTCATGTTATAGAAATTAAATTTCCATTTAATATAAGCATGCATTGTTAAATGGAACTATGTGTTATTTTGAAATTTATTTATTTAGTGATGGTCTAATAATAACACACTCTTATGATCAGTCTCTCAAAAAGCATTCATGAAGCACCTAATGAATGCCAGGCACTGTGCTAAGTGCCGAGGATACAAAAAATAGCAAAAGACAGTCAGTAATCTTGAGAAGTTCACAATCAAATGGGGGAGATAACCAGGAAACAAAAATGTACAAACACATTATATTCAGGAAAATCTGGATACAATCAATAGAAGGTAGGCCATAAAACTAAGAAGGATTGGGAAAGAATATAGAATATAGAATTCACCTAGTACTTGAAGGAAACCCAGAAGCTGAGATGAGGAAGAAGGACGTTCTAGGCAAAGGGAAGAACTAGAGAAAATTCACAGGCCCCAGAGGTGAATCATTTTATTCAGGCAAAAACAAGAAGGCCAAGGTCACTGGATTGAATGGTGGGTAGGGAGGCTGTAAGATTAAAAAAAAAACTGGAAAGACATGGGGGAAAAGGCAATAAGAGGTTAAATTATAAATGTCTTTGATCACCAAATGAAGAATTTTGTATTAAATCCTGGAGGTGACAGGGATCTACAGCATTTTATTGAGCTGGGGAGAGGGTTATGATTAGACACACTTTAGGAAAATCACTTTGGTAGCTGAATGGAGGACAGTTTGGAATGGTGAAGAGAATTCGAGTATTTAGATCCACAAGAAGGATATTGCACTTGTCCAAGTATGAGGTGATGAGGGCCTGACGCAGGGTGATTGCAGCATCATAGGAGACAAGGGAATATATTCTAGAGACATTGCAAAGGCGAAATCAACAGGGTTTGGCAGCAGATGGGATATGACATGTGATAGTCAGGAGTTGAAGATGACACTTACATTGTGAGCCTGGGGTCCTTCTTTACCACAGCCCTGGGAAGTATACTGTGCAATTATTAAAAACATAAATTAATAGAGGAAGAAAATGAATTTGAAATGGCTTGTCTACAAATCATACAGTGAAGTGACCAAAGCAAAAAGTGCACACTGTTCTCATGACTAAAGTCCAGATCTCTATGAACTATGTTGTGCTGTGGAACTTACTTTCCTTATAACTTTCTGCAAGGCATTTTTCACTTCCTTGTTCCTCAGGCTGTAGATGAGGGGGTTCAGCATGGGAATGATCACTGTGTAGAATACGGAAGCTATTTTATCAGTATCCAAGGAATGACTTGATTTGGGTTGAAGGTACATGAAGATGATTGTTCCATAAAATATGGTGATGGATATTAGATGGGAAGAACAGGTAGAAAAGGCTTTCTGTCTCCCCTTAGTAGAGCTGATACTCAGGACAGAAATAAGGATAAACACATAGGAGATAAGGACAATTATAAGAGAGAAAAGAGTGTTGAAACCAGCAATGACAAACAGCAACATTTCTTTGACATGAGTATCAGAACAGGCCAAGGCTACCAAAGGGACATCGTCACAGTAGAAGTGATTAATGACATTAGAGGCACAGAAAGACAAATGGAATGTAAAAGTGGTCTGTAGGATTCCAACAAACAAGCCATAAGTATATGTACTGATAACCATTGGCATGCAGGCTTTGTGAGACATGACAACTGTGTAGAGTAAGGGGTTACAGATGGCCACATAACGGTCATAGGCCATGACTGAGAGGAGAAACATTTCACAAACTAGAAAAGTGATGAAGCATCCCACTTGGATAGCACATGCAAAGAAAGTTATCCTTTTAACTTCCTGTATGAAATTCACTAGCATATTTGGGGTGATGGAGGAAGTATAGCAGAAATCAACAAAAGCAAGGTGACTGAGGAAAAAATACATGGGGGTATGAAGCTGAGGACTGATCTGGATTAAGACGATCAAACCAAGGTTTCCCACAACACTGATCATGTAGATTACTAGGAAAACTCCAAAGAAGAGGGCTTGGAGGTCTGATCTGTCTGTGAGCCCCAGGAGAATGAATTCTGTCGGCCCTGAATGATTGCTTGTGGCCATAGAATGTGTGTTTAAGTGTAGCATCCCAAATTCATCAGAGCAAAGGTCCACTAGATCATCATGGCTTACATTGTGATCAAAGGAATATCAAAAGGTATCTGTTAGTCCAGGGATATTGACAAGGTCTTACAATTGCACTTGGACCTGTCCTAATATTTCAGTACAAGGAGGAATTACTCCAGATGGAAATTCTTTAAAAAAAATCCTCAGATCACCTATTAAAGAAGAAATTAATTTGAATTTTATAATGCATATTTAATATTTCACTCAACATTCCAAACAATTTAAAACTGTCCTTCACAGTGAGGGAAAGGGATAGGTAATGGGAATTAGAGGTAGATAGAACTTCAGAAATCATCTAGTTCAAAACCTTCATTTCCCAGTTGAGGAAACTGAGAATCATGGAGAAAAACTGTCCAAGATTATTCAGAGAATAAGTGACAAATCCTAGATTCAAAACCAGATCATCAGAATTCAAATGTAGTCACTTTTCCACTATATCACATGGTGGTCCAAGTTAGAAGTATAAGTTAATGAAATAAAAGTATTCATTCATTCATAGATTACAAATACTAGCAAATTATTAAGAGAAAGTATAATGCCCAAGGGGTAGAGGTGGGAAATGATACTTAAGATCTCTGGAGATGAAATCAGAAGACCAGATGAGAAGAGAGACAGTAGTCTCTCTGCTATTAGTTCTCTCTGTGACACTGAACAAGTAAGTCACTTATCCTTCCTAATCTTCACTTTACCCTGATGTAAATTCAGTATGATATTCCCTACATTAATTTTTTCACAAGGTTTTTTTTTAAAAAAAAAAACAACTAAAAAAAAAAACAAATGAGGTCGTGAGAGGAAAAGTGTTTTCTAAACTGTAAAACATTAAAAATTTCAAGAACTTATTTTATTCTTCTCATACACAGCTTCCTGCAATATTGAAAGTTACCCATGGCAAGACAGCTTGGAGCAGGGTCAAGGGAAGAAAAGGATTATAGGGTTGACTCAATAACAATTATCTCTCTGACTCTGTATAGAACCTTCAAAATGTACTGCCTATGGTACAAAACCATAATCTAGGAGTAGGAAAAAATACCCAAAATACAAAAAGGGATTCTGACAAACTAAAATATTTCATTTTGAGTTGTCCAACTTTATAGGACAGCGAACAATGGCAAATTATTTCTTGTCACATATTTTTTATGTTAAAAAATTCTTCCCTTCTAACCGTTCCTTCTTTTTGCCCACTTTCTTTGAATACATTAAAGAAATGACACAGTTCTATCTCCAAAAAAACCTCTCAGAGATGAACATACCTGAGGGGTTCCAGCCATTGTGAACACTCATGGTTGTGAGATCGTAGGGAACCTGAGTGCATTTGTCTTAGCTATCTTGGCTCCTTTGGGACCTTATTTCTATATTACATCAATTCTCTGAAGAAGCAATTGTAATGATTCACCCACATGCAAGAGAAAGAGAACTTGTTGTAAGAGGCCCTCTTCTGAGACCTACTGAATAGAGAGTCTTGTGCCGATCAGTAGTGGAGTCTGATGACTTGGGTTCAAGATCTGGTTCAATAATTTCTAGTGGAACTAAGCAAGTTATTGATCTTCTTGCAGCCTTGATTTTCTCATCTGTATAATGGGATAGTAATATTTGTGATATCTATCTCACAAGATTATTATGCACACAACAATCTCTTTAACTTTCCATTCAAACAAATAGGATTTGTGCTGGTAGAATTGGAGAAGGAATCCTTTCTTTTGAGAATCAAAAAATTTTATGATTGGGAGTAGTGAGAACATTGTAGGTGGATTGATGGGACTTGCCCCCTTAACATACATGATCTGGTGACAGAGCACAGGTATGTGCTCTAGAAAAACATGGATTTTGACTTTTTTTAACTGACCTATAAACAATAGAATTACAGATCTGGAGCTTAAAGGGACCTCAGAGCTTCTGGTCCAAAATCCTGGTCTTACAGATGAAGAATCTGAGGCCCATTCGTGTTAAGTGACTTGACTAAAGTCAAACACAGACAGTGTCACAGGTGATAGTTTAACCCAGGTCCTGTGACCCTAGAAGCAATGTTCTTGACATTCCATCACAAATCCTAAAGCAAAAGGTTAGTATTTTCATGGATAGTCTTGCAATTTCCTCTTATACTATGCTTTTATAAAGACTCCTTCACAGTCCATGGGTCTAAAGGTCAATCAAGGCATGGCTAATATAGGAATAAGATAGTGGGTCTCAAAAGAAGAAAATACTCTCTGCCCCCTTTTTTTCCCATTGCCCAAGACTATGTTTTTCATGGAAATAGCATGGTTATAACTTAGGACTGGGAATCTTTTAGACCTCTTCAATTTACCCTATTATTAGAGAGAACAATGGATATGAACAAGCACCATAAATATTCTATAGACCTCATTAAATGTTTATGGCCTAGTATTTCTTGAATACTATAATGAGAAATTCTTCTGAGAATTTAGCATAAAGTAATAATTAATGTATTCTTACCAGGAAATGGGTTGACCTGTGATGTACTGAGCTCTACATCACCGAAGAGATTTTAGCAAAGACATTGTGGCGTGTGATGGGGAGAGGAGGATATTTCTGGTTTTCCTAATTTTTTACTCATTTGATCTTGAGGGAAACACACCTTCCCTCTGACTCTGTTTCTTCTCTTTAAAATAAGGAGGTAGATTAGAAAAGGCCTTCTTACTCTTTTTTGTTTGTTTGCAGTATTAAAATAAAATATGTTGATATATACAACACTGTATGCATATTTTATGTATTTCTGAGTTTCTAAACTTTTTGTCATCTCCTGGCCTTCACATGTCATCCGCAGCTTCTGCAAAACTCCCCGCCCCCCCAAATTCCCATTTAAACTCTTATGCTGATCTGCACTATATGAAAACCATGATGGCCAAAGTAGCAATGTGGAAGGAATAACTGTAATTATTTTTACATTAATATAAAAACTCCATTGAAACCTTGGGTTTGGGAGAAGGAAGTAGGCAGGAGGAGTGGGACAAGAAATTTCATGAGGACTTCAGAGACAACTAAAAAGACTATGTGCTATAATGGACACTTGGGTGCAGATTCACCATCCCCTCTTCCATTTTGCCCCTCCTTCCTTCTTCAGTATAGCCAATTCTTTCTTGAGAAAGTCGGAGCTTTGGTGGGGAAAACGGAAAACAGACAAACAAAAACTATAGATTAAGTCATCAAGAGAGTTCTCTTTATGAAGTCCCATCCTGGAGCCATAGTTTTTTTTGTTGTTGTTTGTTTGTTTATTTTCAGCTGGAATGTTGCTGTCACAGGATGCCAACAATTCAGCTCCCTTTGAGGAATGGCATGGAAGGGAGTGTAGTGGACCTTGGAACCCAGGTACAATGCTATGTCCTCTCAGATGCTCTTGTATTGCTGGTTTGCTTGTAATCTGTTGGTAAAATGATGGGGCTTGCCAAGGGGTCTTTATGAAGACTCAAGGAAAATTCTAGAACCAGCATTTGCTCAGCTCTCTCCAAGCACTTGCAAGACCTGGAGAGACTATCACAGCACTGAGGAAGATCAAATGCTTAAAACAAAGAAACAAAAAAAAACATAGGTGATCAATCCATTTGAACAAAGAGCCCACAAGAATCTATACAATTTTGGTCTCCTATCAATCCCATCCTCCTTCTATTGATACTTTTGTCAAGATCAGGAGAATGTCTGTAACCTCTGTACACAAATATCTGGGCCACAAATTTGAGGTTCAGCATAGGGACAAGCTGACTTCCATGAAAACAAATTAGGCCAGTGGTCAGGTGCAGAATTGTACAGTTATGGGAATCTCCACCCCTGGATTTCCCAGGAATGAGCAAATGGAGACTTCCAGGACACATCTCTCCATTCAGAATTCCAGTGTTCTATTCTTTCTGACTGTCCTTTTCTTCTGTATTTTCCCCAGTAAAGTTGGTTTACTTCCCTATCTTGTTATAATGTTCAAAACGAGAAGAAAACAAGAAAAATAGCAACTTCCTAAGTCAATTTATTAATTTTACGATAATAAGGCCATGATTGCTATTGCTTAAGACCCTCTTCAAAGCATCTTTCACTTCTTTGTTTCTTAAACTGTAGATCAAGGGATTTAACATGGGAATGATCACTGTATAAAAGACTGAGGCCATCTTATCTGTATCAAGGGAATGGTTTGAGCTGGGCTGTAAATACATAAATATCAA
>NW_027185804.1:42190396-42220261 GCF_028583685.1 Petaurus breviceps papuanus
AAAGCTTTGCGCCTGCCTTCAGCGGATTGCATCTTTAGAATTGCAGAGATAATATACATGTAGGAGACAAAGACAACCAAAAAGGAAGCAATAAGCATGATCCCTGCACAGATAAAAATCCATATTTGTTTGGAGTGGGTGTCAGAGCAGGACAGCCTCAAGAGAGGCATGTCATCACAGTAGAAGTGGTTGATAATGTTAGAACCACAGTAGGAAAGGCGGAATGTAAGGATAACATGGTAGAGTGCCACCAGAAAGCTATAGATATAGGGAATGACTACAAGCTGAATACAGATTTTAGGTGACATCAGAACCATATAAAGCAAAGGGTTGCAAATGGCCACATAGCGATCATAGGCCATGGAAGCTAGCAGCAAGCATTCCGCATCCATGAAAGCAATGAAGCATCCTAGTTGAGTAGCACATGCATGGAAAGAAATCGTATTTACTTCATACAAAAAATTCCCCAACATTTTGGGAGTAATGGATGAAGAATAACAAAAATCAACAAAAGCGAGGTGACTTAGGAAGAAATACATTGGGGTTTTTAGTCGCGAGTCCATTCTGATGACTATGATGAGACCCAGATTTCCCACCACTGTGAAGACATAGATGGACAGGAACACTGTGAGGAGGGGCATCTTCAGCTCCTGATTGTCAGTGATGCCCAAGAGAATGAACTCAGTCACCCGGGTAAAATTAATCTGAGCCATTTATTCCATCTGGGAGCTTGGTTAAGAAAAATACAAAGGTGAAAGACAAGTTAGTTCCTGGTTTTTTCCTTGCCTCTCCGTCACACTTTTCAGCATTGCCGTCATTATCAGAGTAAATGATGATGGATAGCATACAGTAAAAAGACAACAAAATCTGGTGTGATTACTAAGTACTGGACTAGCAATGATCCTGTGAAGTAGGTCGTGCAAATATTAGGATTACCATTTTGTTGTTTTGGAAAAGTAAGACGCAGTTTGACATCCAGAATAATGTCATTAATAAGTATCAAGACTTGAGTTCGAATTGTGTCTCTTATTCTGAGTATATACTTGTTCCACTATTCTCTACTGTCTGTCTGTCTACAGAAAAAAAAAAGTTCATCGCTATTTTTGGTAGTGCAGGTCTAGTTTTTAGCTGCCATTCTTCTCGTCTATACATTCAAATTCAGTGAACAATTCTTTGTCACCTACTTTGTGAGAGGCAGCATGGTTTGGTGGACTGCATGCTAGTCTCTAAGTCAAAAGACCTAGATTCAAATCTCGCTTCATTCATGGACTGTCTCTGTGACCCTGGGAACACTTAATCCTACTTTAGGACAATTCTTAGGCAATATATTTCAGAGTAATTCTTGATCTTCATTACTTCATTACATATTAGTTGTATATGTATGTATATTATATGCACGATGTAGGTGTGTATACTCTCTATATATACAGTATGTGTGAATATATATACATATATATTCACACACATATATCTCCATACACGTATACATTACATACATGCTTACATGTACTAGGTGTTGAGAATTGTGAAGGATTCTGAACATGTAGAAATCAGTCCCACTTCTCAACATCCAATTTGAAGGTTGAGTACTTTGTGGGTAATCAGTACTACATCTTTGAAAGTATTTTGTGAGTCCACACTCATAAAAACATAGATGATTAACCCCCACCGGTGTGCTTCCTTTGACTCTATAATAAGGGAGAGAAGAAAATTAGCTCAAAAAATTATTTACATACAGCAGATGGAGAAGGAAGATGATGTGATATATATAGTGAAAAGAATGATGAGATTTGGAGTCTAAAGAACTTGGTTCAAATCCCAGCTGTGCCATTTAGTATTTTTGTAACCTAAGTCCTTCTAGACATCAGGTTTCCCATCTGTAGAGTAAGGGGCTTGAACTATGTAACCTCTGAGGTCATTTTAATCACGTAATCTCATATATATAGAGAAAAGTAAATGAAGCAAGGAGGTTCCAGTATTCTTTCGTTGTTCAGTTTTCTTTGCGACCCTGCCATGCTCGACTTTCTCTCAAATTTGGTCCAAGAAGTTCATTGTTTCCATGGTACTATTTATCCATCCCATCTTCTACCATCCCCTTTTCCTTTTCAATCTAACTCCCACTATCCTTAGAGTAGTTTTAAGCCTTAATACCTTTACATAACACTAAGACTTTTGCTACTCCTTATACGTTTTGAGGAAAGGTAGAAGATAAGTAAGGATCATGACTGGAAATGATACTCAGTTGATCCTAAAGAAACTAAGGTGAGAATAATGGTAGTATCGAGAGTGGTGAGTTTGAGAACCAATAAATTGATCATTGTGGCTCAAACATAAAGTGTATACAAGTAAGTATGGTGGCATAAGTGTAGACAAAGCTTAAGCCACACTGATAAACCTTCAAATGTCAAGATGAGGAGTGTGTATTATATTTTTGAGGCATTAGGGAGGAACTACAAATCAGATTAGAAGGATGAAATCATAAGATGATTTTGTCAATTGTCTGAAGTATGAATTGGAACAAAAAAAGATTGGAAGAAATCCAATTAGGAGACCTGCAATCCAATTGGAAGATAGGAGTCCAATTCCTGAAGCTATGGTTTTAGTCCAGACAACAGGTGAAAAGTTCACCTCCTTGTAAAATATGAATTTGAGTTTACTGTATGGAATACTTTCCTCATTTTGGATTTTTTCCTAGTATTATCAATAAGCAATTAATAAGTGCTTACACCTATAGCTTTTCTTTTATTGCTTCTATGATAAATTGAGAAACAAGAAAAGGGCTGACTTTTAGTAGCCCCATGATAGGGAAAGGGGCAATCTGGCCTATAATACAGCCATCACCTCTTGCCTCCTCCCACTACTCCTGGGATCTGACCCCCTCTTAACCTTACCCAAGTTGATCTGGTTGACCCCACTGTATTCTGCTTTCAAGGTGGTTCACTCTAAAGTAACTTAGACCTAGAAGGTTGTAAGGTTGAGGCAACCTACTTACCAACAGATTCTGTCCAGGAGAGCCCTGCAGAATATCACATAACCTCAGATCCTGTTATCTCAGCTTATTAAAAAATATATAATACATCTTCCTAAAGACAAAACATGTACAAGATGTTCAAGCAAGTATCCTTTCCTCCTTTCTTGATTCTTGTTTTAACAATCCTCATTAGTATCCCTACCATCATTTATAAATGGTATTTATTTCTGTAATTAATATTAAAAAATTAATAGGTTAATAGCTTAGTTACTTCCCCAGTCTTCCAAGACCACAACCACTCATCCTCCTTCAATAAAACTAACTATGACAGAACCCAGTCTTCTGTTGACATACCACTAAGATAATTTGGGCACCAAAAGTCAATGTGGTTATGTTCATTAGTTCCCTAATTCTTAACTTTTCATTATTTGGTAGATGTTTTGACTAGTAAACAGTATTTGACCAATTTATTTGACCCAGACTATTTTTATTATATGTGACCTTTGGGTTAAGTGAAAACCCAATACTTCATGTATTATACAAGATCCATAATATTAATATCCCCATTTATGAGATCATAGATTTCAAGCTAGAGTTTACCTTAGAAAGCATCTGTTCCAGCTCTTTAGCTTTACAAATGAAGAAAATGAGACCAGTGAGGATTGAAGTATTTACCTAAAGTCATAGAGATAAGAGTTGGCTGATTGAGATTTGCCCTCATTCATATCTTTGGGATTCATATCCAGTGCTCTCTCCATTGTCCTAGAATGCTAGCACGACAGAAGTTGAAAGGATGCTATCTTAGTGCTTTAACTTCTGCTTCTCTGCTTAAATGTTCTAGTGAAATATTAATATATAACTGGCCTTGCCATTTTAAACCTCAAGGAAAATACCATTTATGTTATTGTGTTGCCCTAATTCTGGTTCCCACTACTACTTATAGTTAAAGTGATACAGATTCTAAGCTATTAAAGATGGCAAGCAATTGATTTGTTCCCCCAAGTCAACCAGAATATTTTGTCTTACCTGAGATGAGCAAGTAGCTAGAGCCTCATAATTCCAGAGAATAGCATTTGAGAACAAAGTTTTATTGATGATTGTATCCCAAGGGAATCTCACTTTTAACTAGTCCTGAAGCTAATAACTCAGTCAGATGCTGACAAAGAAATTAAATGCAACCATGGGGAACACTAAGCAAACAATTTTAATTGAGGAGCTGTTCTGGGGTATTGTGGGGATGGGAAATTTAAACTTCCTTCTCACAAAGTGAGTGATGTGGCAAAGAATGATGTTTTCAAGTAAATTTTGCTTTCAGAGCATTTTCAATAGTGATATATTAATACAACCATGATCACTCTAGCTTCATGGATTTCTTGCATAAGTCCAAGTCCAGCTGAAACAACACTCCTACTGTGTAATCATTCCATTCAGTTAACAAATATTCATGTAATACTGTAATGGGAGTGGGAATTTGAACATCTTCCCTGCCCCTTAATAGACCTAGGGGGAAGTTTGAAGACCTCCCCTTCTTTGAAAGTAAACTGCCCCCCCTTATAGGCTGAATATAATCACATGGAGCCTGTGATGGAGGGAATTTGCTGAAAGGTGCAGCAGAGCCCCCAGGAAGCTTCCCTGCTGTGAAGATAAACTCTGCCCCCAAATAGGCTGAATGTAGTCACTTGGAGCCTGTGGTGGGAGGAGTCTGCTGAAGGGAAGCAGAGCCCACAGGAAGCTGGTCAGAGCTAGCTAGATGGTGGTGGGGGGAGGTGGGGAGAGAGGAGGCTCATTAAGGGTATAGGTTTGTGAGTAAATATTGATCTTGTATTGATTGTGGGAAAGCTGAAGGATGCTGTGGTTCTCAGCGTTATTATGGCTTCTGAATATCTTTGGTATTCTGATGGATTCAGCTTACTGGTTTTGTGATTGGTATTCTGGTGTCCAAATGCTTCAGTTCTATCCTCTACTGGAGAGTTTGGTATATTTTGCAATCAAACATCATGTGATACTTATAGTTGCGGTCTTTATAGTGATCGTGGGTGCTGTGAATATTGCATTGGTGCTACAAGTACCTGCTGTGTGCAAAGTAGTGTTAGCTACTGTGTATAGAAAAGCAAATGCAAAACAGTCCCTACTATCAAAGAGTTTACATGCCTCCTCAAATCTTTTATCCAAACTAAAAAACAAACAAAAAACTAAACAAAATATCCCCAGTGCCTTCAGTTAATCTCAAGGCTCTTCACTATCCTTGCCACTCATTACTTGGCACTCTCTACCTTTTCAATATCTTTCATAAAATGTTAGTCCCAGAAATTAGCACAATACCCCAGTTGTGGAATGACCAGAAAAGAACATTGCTTTGGAATCAGAGGACCTTGGTTTGAATCCTGTCTTCTACCATTGCTTCTTTGAGATTATGGGCGTTGGTTTTCTCATCTATGGGAGCTGGACTAAGTGTTCTCTAAGGTTCCTTGCTTCTCTAAATTCATGGTTCTGTGGGTATCACCTTCCTACTTTTGTGTGCTTCAGTGCTTGAATCTCTGGTTTCATCCATGGAGATGTCCTCCTCCAATAATGCATATTGTAACCCATCCATTCTCTTTAGTTCTGATCAGTCCTTGGTCATGTGATTTGATAAATCTTCCAGAGAACATATCCTCTAGCTAACTAGTGGCCTTCTGCATCTGATTGTATGGGGATTGAATGGGATACCAGTGTTTCTACTTACCATCGCTTATCCCTTGCCCAGTTCATGTTCTTTTCTGGTTGCACATCACTCTGATGACTTCCTTTATTAAGAGGCTTCTCTTCAGTTTTTCAATGATATTTTGTGACCCACCAATTGCAGCCCACCAAGTTCTTTTTAGGTGAACTTTAATTTGAATGCTCCAGAGACTGTGATATCATAGCCAGACTATGTCATTGGTTTAAAAGATGAACCCTTGTTATGAGCACATATTTAGATACTTTAAAACTTAACACAATTTCCCTAAACCTATTTCATCATTTTTCCTCCTCTATTGCTTCCTGCATCTGCAGCATAGTTCCTTTGCAATTCATCCAAGGTATATATCCTTCTTTCTATAGGTTGTTAATCAAACTCATTTCATAGTCTAGATAATAAGAATTTTTCATCCAGTCTTTTTTCATCCTCTATGGATAGATAGAATTGTTTTCAATTATTTAAAAAATTGGACAAAATAACGAAGAAAAACTTGTTTCTATAACAACAAGCTGATAAAAATCAATGGAACTTGTTCTTTTCTGCCAATTTGGAGCCTTCAAATTTTGTCTAGTACTCAGAACTGAAAGTACAGTTTTTCATTCATTCTTTTATTTATTCATTTTCCTAATGTAAGTGATTTACTGGTGATTCACTGATTTTTTCCCCTTATGGACAGTGCATTGACAGGGCCTTAATTAACAAGTCATAGCCTATAACTTTGAGAAGATCATTGGTAATATTCATTTTATTCACTCACTCAATCATTCATTCATTCATTTTTTTCAGTTTTCTATCTTTCAGTTTACCAGGTGGTTTTAAATTGCTTTAAAAATAATTTTTATGTAAGTCCTTCAGCTTTCCTCATAAATGGTCATTTTTATTATTCCTTATTTAAGGATCCACAAATATCCACCTTTTGATTTTAGATTCACTGATTCTTAGAATTAAAAAAAATAAACCTGCACCATTCTAAGTTATCACATTGATTCAGTTTTTCATTAAAACACATTCAATGTGCAATGGTGGTGACTGGCTTACTGCATGTTTCTTTCCTTGAATCAGTTTCTTCCTCCCAGTGTAGTGTTTTGTTTAGGATATTATTAAGATTTTTTTTGCTTTTTTGGAGGGCAATTGGGGTTAAGTGACTTGCCCAAAGTCACACAGCTAGTAACTGTGTTAAGTGTCAGAGGCCAAATTTGAACTCAGGTCCTCCTGACTCCAGGGCCGGTGCCACCTAGCCACCCCATGTTTAGGACATTTTTTCCTCATGAGAATGGATTACCTCATTGTTTGTATTTGTCTCTTCAATCAGGATAGGTACATTTAAGAATTTTATCATAGAAATTATAATAAAATGCCTGGGAATTAATAATCTTCATATGGGGCCTTCAACATTCATATTTATACTTCCTCATATATAACCTTTCAGTTTATTTACATATTAATTTTTTATGACCTACTCATTCTACTTCAGTCGTGTACATGTACTTGATTTTGCCATCACCCACAAATATACCTCTTTCATATTCGTTATTCCTAAAATGCCCTTCTCTGGTTACAATCTTCAGGCTTTCCACTTTTCTCTTTACTTTCCAATACACAAGTCCCGCTCTTCTTCTGCACTGAGATACCCAAGCCCTCTACCTATCCATTCCGTCCCAGGCCATCACCTCCACAGTATCCACATTTTCCTTTCCCAGTTGTGATCCCTTGTGGAACTAGTTCAGTTCTTCACTGTCCTAATCTGTTGAATCCCTTTCCCCTCTTATATATCACCAGTGGCACTCTGCCTACTATCAGCCTTGATTATTCCTACCATCCGCTGCCTTTGCACCTACATACTGTTGAATGAAGGTAGAGAAAAGTCAAAAAAACATGCTAACAGGGTTCACTACAAATTTATATAATGCGGCTTTTGATGAGCCCACACTGCTTCAAAGCAATCCATTTTACACTTCCCTAATAAATTCAGTATACCATTTACCATAGCAACTCTTCCAAATCCTTTTATTTCTCCTAAATTATCCATGGTTCAACCTCCCCCAGCCCCATCAGCTGAAAAGTTTGCCTCACATTTTACTGAAAAAAAAGTTACCGAGACCTCCCTGTTCACCCTTCCTTCTCCTCATCTCATATTACTTAGGTGTCACCTCCCACTATCTCCTTCTTCATCCTGTCTAACCCAAAGAGGTAGCCCTTGCCAAAAGCAAACTACTCTACCAACATAAACAATCCCATTTTACCCTGTCTCCTCTGGCATATTGCCCCCTTCATCTTCCTCACTTTCTTACTTCTTTTTAATCTCTTCCCTGTCTTCCAGCTGCTTTCCTATTGCCTATAAACATACCCATTTTTACTTTTTTTTTGGGGGGGGGCATCATCCATTTAGTCATTTCATTTTGATTTTATCTGTTTGTCAATATTGTATCTTTGTGTTTCCTCTGGGTTTTCTTTTGATTTTATAGTTTAAGAAAACTGATACTTTATTTAACCTTTTTTTTTTTTTTAAAGCAATTGGGGTTAAGTAACTTGCTCAAGGTTACACGGCCAGTTATTTCTGGGTGTGGTGCTGAGTATCTGAGCCTGGATTTGATCCAGGTCATCCCAACACTGGAGCCAGTGCTCTTACTCGCTGAGCCACCTGGACTCCCCTAAGCAATTGGGGTTAACTAACTTGCTCAAGGTTACACGGCCAGGTGTTTCTGGGTGGGTGCCAAGTGTCTGAGCCCGGGCTTCGATCTCCAGGTCTTCTCAATACTGGAGCCAGTGCTCTTACTCTCTGTGCTACCTGGCTGCCCCTTTATTTAACCTTTTTGATTTTTTCCCATGAGGACTGTTTCTTCTTTGAAAATAATTATTGTTTTGGAAATAACCAGTTTTCTTTTCTCCATTTCACCCTTCCATCCCCACTACTCATTGAAAAAAATATTCTTAGTAAAACAAAACAAATTTCTACACTTGGCCTATAAATAATATACACATACACACATATATATGAGTGTGTTTCTATGCCTCAGTCTGCATTGTGAGTTTTTAACCTCTCAGGAGGTAGGTAGCATGTTTTATCATATATCTTCTGGAATCATGCTTGGTCATTGTTTTGATCACTCTGTTAAGTCTTTCAAAGTTGTTTACTTTTACAGTATTTACAATATTACAATAAATTATTCTCCTTGTTCTGTTAACTTCACTCTCCATCAGTTCATGTAACTTTTCCTTGGCTTCTCTGAAACCATCCCCTTCGTTTCTTGTAGTACAATAGAATTCTATTACATTCATATACTATAATTCAACCGTTATTCAATTGATGGACCCTCATTTGGTTTCCAGTTGTTTGCCACCACCACCACACACACACACACACACACACACACACACAAGAATTGCCATAGATATTTGTTGGAGAATTCTCTTAATTGGGAGTAAAGAGATCTCTTGGGAGTGGTTTACTCATCAGTGGGAGGGGAGTTTTAATGATTGAGGATCAAAGATAGAAGGTCAGACTGAAAGCAGTCTATTAACATGCCAAAGAGATGGCTTTCTATGGAGGAACCTCATCTTCCAATCGTTCGGATTTAGTTTTTCATAATTTTTCAGTCCTTCATAGAGTACACCACCAATCACCAACATTCTGCCACACCATATGATAGATAAGTGATAACTTTCATAAGAGAGGAAGGAGTAGAGAAAAGGAAGAATCGGCCAAGTTAAAAAGAAAGAAGGGTGTTCTGGGAGAATATTTTCATAAAGCTGGACTTTTGATGAAAATAAATGAACATTCCTTGTTCAAGCACAAAAGGAGGTGAACAAATACTTTTTCAATTGTTAAAGGGGTCCATTTTTCCAACACTACAAGTTTGAAGTAACCATTAAACAAAACTTGAAGGTGTCTTATCCAAGAACACTAAATTGTTTTTATTGTTGTTGTTCAGTTGTGTTAAACTTGAAACCCTGCACCATAGCATGCCCGTACTGTCTATGGGGTTTTCTTGGCAAAGATACTGGAGTAACATTTCCTTCTCCAGTTTATTAGGGCACACAGAGGTTAATTGACTTGCCCAGAATCACACAGCTATTAAGTGTCTGAGGCCAGATTTGAGTTCAGGTCTTCCTGACTCCAGGCCCAGCTCTCTATCCACAGAGTCCCAACCTGCCTCCCACTAAATAGTTATTATAACAATAAATGAGACCATTGACTTTACCAAGCCCTTGCAAAGTTTGTAGCATTTTTTCTTTCAATAGCAGTGAGAGACTTTCCACTGTTAGGCCTCCAGATGGTTGGGGATTTGATCCATCAAGATATAATGAAATGATTGAAGTTCCTGTTTTTTCCCACTTTTTTTCTAAACAAACTGGTTCTTTTCTTTTTTTTTACCTTTTACCTTTTTACCCTTTTATCTTTGGGGTACAAACTTACTATTAGTATCACTGGATCAAAGAATATGTAGCATTTAATAAATTTTTGGTCATAGTTTCCAATGACTTTACAAAATGGCCTTATCTTTTCAACTGCTCTGAGGGGATTGTCTCTTTTGAAGCTCTGGAGTTTTTGAATATTGCTTCGTTGTTTTACATATATGTATATATATTCCCGTATAGTTTCTAATTGTTTCAGAGATTTGTTTCCTCACCCACTTATTTTTAAGCTTGTCATTAAGTTTGCATTTAGGTCTATGTTTTGAATTTGTTTAGTTAATTACTATTTTGGTTTTTTTTTTGGGGGGGGAGGACCTAGGTATACATTCTAAAAATTATATAATTTTGGCTTAAAACACTTGTTTATATAATATATTCATTGAAGATGTAGAAGGAAATGAGGTAGAATACTGCATATATACTGCCAGACACAGCTGAACTGTTAATTGTTTCTGCTGAACTGCTTTTTACTCATTCTTGAGGAAAACATCCTCATGTTTCTGAAGGGCAGTAAAAGAGTTACCGAGTTTGGATAGAAAGATGGGGAAGGGAGAAATTGGGATTGAGCTGACATAAAAAATAAACCATAATAGTAAAATAATATTTCAAAACAAACAAATACCCATGGTATCGTGTTGTAGGATTAGATCAAGTTGAGTTCTTTTGAGAGTGATTTTTGAGCATCCTTCATATGGTGGTAAATTGAGAGGAGACTTGAATTGGATGATTTCCAAAGTGTCTTCTAGTTCTAACATTCTATGTAACTTTTATGTTATGTCTTTTCATTATAATTCATCAGTATTTAAGTGATTAAAATAATAAGAAAATTCTTAGTTTTTTAGTCACTTTCTTGACTTAATTAAAAGAAGGGCATACTTACTACTGCTTAAGGTCCTCTTCAGAGCATCCTTCACTTCCTTATTCCTCAAACTATAGATCAGGGGATTTAACATGGGAATGATCACTGTATAAAAGACTGAGGCCATCTTATCTGTATCAAGGGAATGGTTTGAGCTGGGCTGTAAATACATAAATATCAAAGTCCCATAAAAAATGGTGACAGCCACCATGTGTGAGCCACAGGTAGAGAAAGCTTTGCGCCTGCCTTCAGCGGATTGCATCTTTAGAATTGCAGAGATAATATACATGTAGGAGACAAAGACAATAAAAAAAGAAGCAATAAGCATGATTCCTGCACAGGCAAAGATCCACATTTGTTTGAAACGGGTGTCAGAGCAGGACAGCCTTAAGAGAGGCATGTCATCACAGTAGAAGTGGTTGATAATGTTAGAACCACAGTAGGAGAGGCGGAATGTAAGGATAACATGGTAGAGTGCCACCATGAAACTGTAGATGTAGGGAGCAGCCACAAGCTGAACACAGATTTTAGGAGACATCAGAACCATATAAAGCAAGGGGTTGCAAATAGCCACATAGCGATCATAGGCCATGGAAGCTAGCAGCAAGCATTCTGCATTCATGAAGTTAATAAAACAACCTAGTTGAGTAGCACATGCATAGAAAGAGATTATATTTTTCTCATATAAAAAGTTACCCAACATCTTTGGTGTTATTGAAGAAGAATAACAAAAATCTACAAATGCCAGATGACTTAAGAAGAAATACATTGGAGTTTTTAGTCTCGAGTCCATTCTGATGACTGTGATGAGACCTAAATTTCCCACCATTGTGAACATGTAGATGGACAAGAACATTATGAAGAGAGGCATCTTCAGCTCCTGCTTGTCAGTGATGCCCAAGAGAATGAACTCAGTCACCCGGGTGAAATTAATCTCAGCCATCTATTCCATCTGGGGCCTAAATGATGGATCAGAGAAGACAGAGCAGTTAGGTGCCACCCTTCTTCCTCTTCCCTAAATTGTGTTCTTCACTGCCATTATCATAATTAGCAATAATTAATAACTCACAGTGTTTTGTTTTGTTTTAAATTTCCGAAACTTTTGCTTTAAATTAACCATGTGAGATCAGCAGTGCAAGGATTACCGTCCTCATTTTGTAGCTTAGAACACTGAGATTCAATTTGCCATCCAAGAAAACACAACTGAGTGTCTTCAAGAGCTTTTCCAGCCATACTCTACTGCCTTACGCTCAACACAAGAAGTATTATGTTTAGCCGTATCTTATCATGGAAAGCTCTTAATGGGTGCATATCAACTGGTGGATTCAGTTATAGGAATGTTCAGGAAGTTCAAGGAAAGAAGAAAACAAGCATTTATTAAGCATGTCAGGCACCATGCTAAGTGCTTTACAGATATCTCATTTGATTTTCACAAGAACCTTGGGATGTAGATGATATTAATATTTATTTTACAATTTAGGAAACTGAGGCAAACAGAAGTTAAATGTCTTGCCCAGGGTGACACAGGTTGAAAGTGTCTGAAGTCTTATTTGAACTCAGGTATTCCAAAATCAGGCAGGCCTAGCACTCTAATCACTGCACCATCTATTAGAGATTCTATGTAATATTATAAGACAATAACCAATGCTTATTGGTTATGAGAGAAAACTGGCATGAATACACAGAGATGAAATACGAAAAATTTAGGGGAATAGCACATAGTCCTGTTTGACTAGAATACAGAGTACTCACAAGGGAGTAATAAGTACTCATGATTTTTTTTGGTTAGTTTTATTTTTTAAATGTTCAATAATTGTATTTCCATGCAATTGTTCCCTATGTAATCCAATGTAATTCAGTATATATGTTCAACAACATTATTCTGAGTCATAGTTCATTGTCTTTACACAGATTGCCATAAGGGGCCATGATACATCATCATCATCATAATCATCATCATCATCATCATCCCCACTCTGAATGCTGGATCTGAACCTAGACTTAAGGAATTTGAATGTTAAGCTAAAGCATCTTATTTTTTAATGTTAAGATACAGAAGAGTCACTGAAGATTGTTGATCAAGGAAATGACATAGGCATAGTTGCTTCTTTTGTGTAACAAAGTTTTCTATATTTTGAATTTTGTGAAACATGTTCCTCTAATTTGATTTAAGATCATTCTTATCATAAACCCAGAATCAATAATAGGATGAAATTGTAGTAACACCAGTAATGGAAAACAAAGAAGATGGCAGTGACCATGAACAGTGAATCTAATTACATTGCAATATTCTTTCTACTGAATTTCTAGCATTATAAGTCATGGTTCCGATACCAACCATGGTGCCTGGCAGGTAACCAGAATAGCCATAGTAAATGTAGTCTCATGTGTTTAAGGGATCATAAAGCAGTTTGAATTTTATGAATGGTTTGTTATGTCAATTCTATTGAGTCAATATTTAATTCATTGTGGGTTCTGGAGTAAGGTGAAGGGTTGATTTAAATACAACAACTGGTGTAGACAGTTTTTCCACTTTTCAGATGAGTACTTTGTATTCTGTAGACCTAACCTAAACCACAAAATCCTGTGTCTTAAACACAGAGAGAATATGAATATCTTGTTTTCTGTAATTCCAAGTATATGTGTGTGTGTGTGTGTGTGTGTGTGTGTGTGTCTAGAAGTGTCCTAAGCTGACTGGACAGGGAAATGAATCACGTTATAGTGACATTCTGGGTGAAAGTAGCTCTATCAGAAAGAGATGAGAATAAACTACGTTTATCCCGATTTGAACAAAAACTAAAGAAAAACCCTCAAACATTCCGTGACCAAAATACAAAATCAATAACAATAACAGAAATGCCAAAACAAACAAACAAAAAAGCTATCTTCTAGACTTTTAGACTCTTGTTCTTAAAGATGAGTTAGGATGCCAACTCAAACCAGAAGAAATCTCCATCTCTTCTGATTAAGATCTGAGTCCTCTAAAGGGGCCTTTTTGGTCTTGCCCAATGCAGACATCTCCTCTCCCAAACTCCACCTAGCAGTGGTTCTCAAAATTGTGTACAGGGAACTCATTAAGCTCCAATGGACAGGACGACCTCACCATCATTTGCCCTTAGTCTGCACGATTGTATACTGACCAATACAGTGAGAAAATCAAAGTGATTCTATTTCTTAATCAATTCTGTTTTGTGACTGGTTCTACGTGTAGTTGATTTAAAAAAAATTCCTTGTATTTTTGTAGTTACCTAAATCACTTTCTTTGACTCCGAGTTGAGAAATTCATTGGTTCAGAAGTTCAGCCTTCTCTGAGCTGTTGTCCCATAAATCACCTTAATTCAAAGTTATATATTATCTCTACACATCTTACAATCCTTGTACAATTAAGGGACATCTGTTATCTCACTCACAAGCCTTGTAGGATGAAGGTGGGTTCCAGGAAGTCTGTTCTCTCTGTTCTGCTAACAAGCCCTGCAGGATGCAGATGGACCTCATAAGTCAGTTAGCACTCCTTAATGATGAGGGGTTGTTGCTAACCCTTCCAGCCATTCATATTGTGTTCCCATCTATGATGCTGCAGGCTTTGTAACAAATCATACTGTTTTCTCCAGCTATGATGCTGCCTTTTAGCTTTTGGGTGCTCCTCCTTTATCTGTAAGAATTATCTGTCCATATTCTAGTTTTTTTTTGGTTTGTTTGTTTTTTTGCTTGGCTGGTGAGCTAAAGACCCCTTTTATTGGTAATTGACAGCCTTGCCAATACATTGAATAGGCTTGGAACTTTGGGTCTCAGTTTACCTTAATTTCAATTGTGACAACAGAAAAAGCCATTTTAAAGGTAAGCTAATAGACTCACAAGAAGGATGGTTCTATAAATGACGACTCTCCCAAGTCGCACTTTACCTCAGAGCCCTATTAGCTTGTTGGCTCACCTAGTAACTGCTTGTCTATTGTCTTCAACTCAGCCTGGTGTCATCATCGCCATCTCCACCTAACTAGGGGAAAAAAGAAGAAAGAAAAACTTTTTACAAATGATTAAATGTTTCCATTATACTGCTTTCAGGAAAATTATCCCTTCCTCTCCATGATTCTAGTTTTAATATCTTTTTTAGCTACCCTCGCCATTTCTAAATGTTAATCATTTTCCCCCCACAAAATGGCTAATATGGAAATGTTTTTTGTAGTTACACATATATAAACTATATCAAATTGCTTACTGTCTCTGGGAGGGGTTGGGGTGGAGTTGGGGGGGAAGATAGAATTTGGAACTGAAAACAAGAAAAGTTTTAAAAATTGTTTTTTAGCATGTAATTGGGGGGAAAATATTTTAAAAATAGGTAAATAGCACTCGTCTGTAATAATCATCTGAAATATATATATTTGGGGAGGGGTAATTGGATTTACCCAAGGTCACAGGACTAGTAAGTGGTAAGTGTCTGAGGCCAGATTTGAACTCAGGTCCTCCTGACTCCAAGGCCAGTGCTCTATTTATTCACTGTGCCACCTAGCCACCCCCCAAAATATATTCTTAATAAATTATCCTCATAGTTCTTCCCGAATTCTCAAATTTCTCTCTCCCCATTAATTTTACTGATATTAAAGAAACCTATTCTTCTGATGAAAGGTCACTAAGGTTATATAGGTACCAAAAGATAATATAGTGATGTTCACTAATTCATTGATTACTAATTGTTCATTAGCCACATATTTGACATGATCTTGTTAATACCTAGCAACTGACCAACCTATGTGATCAAAGCTGTTCCTCTGGCTTTTGTTTATAAACACATCATTGAGAATTCATCAAAGGCCCAGTATTTCATGTATTGTATAAAATTCTTAATTTAAATAATATCCCTAGTTATCAGACCATAGATTTAGAGCCAGAAAAGTCCTCAGAAGCTATTTTGGCCAACCCTTTAATTTAACGAAGGTAGAAATTTGAGCTGCAGAATCATTGAAATAATATGACAGAGGCAGGACTCAGACTTTTGTACCCTGAGCCCTATTCCAGTGGGCTTTCCACTGTATCATGCCAATTTTACAATAAATGAGAAGTAGTTATTGTCAAATGGGTCTTTTTCCATAATTCTTAAATGTATATTTTCCAAAAATCTATTCAGATTTTCAGTGATTAACATGGCATCCACCTGCCTCATTTTCATAGATTCTGACAGTGGTATTATTATTGTAATTATTTTTACCAAATTAATAGCTGTTGAAATGGCTTCTTAGCTATTTAACTGACTTAAAATATCATTCAGTTTGTCAGAGTTCATAAACCTGAAATTACCTACCTAGAGTGAGGAAACAGTTATCTCCTTAAAAGGTTTTGGCACAACAGCTAAGTACAAGGTTTTATTGATGTCTGTGTCCCAAAAGGATAACTATTTTCTGTCCCTAAAGAACATGAGTCACTCAGTCTTTAAAAGTACAAACTCCCTGGGGCATCCAAAGGATACGGCTTAGAAGCTGCTTTGGGTTTCTTCAAGATTGAAAACCTGTTTCTCACTGGAAAGAAACATGACAAAAAGCACTAATTAGCAAAATTTACTTGGGGAAAATAGTTTTTTCTTCTTTCAAATAAGTGTTCCATTTATTTTGCGATCACTAATGAAATAATCTGAAACTCAAGATTTTGTTGGCTTGTTGAATAAACTTATGCTTTCTTCAAGGGTCATCTGAAATCTCAGTTTCCATTACGAATCCTTTTCTGACAACTTTAGTTCATAGTGACCTCTTCCCAAAGCCAGCAGTGAGGGTGGAAAAGAAGACTATAATCCAAATTTTGAAAGTGTTCGAAAGGAGGGACAATTACCTCATTACCTAGGTATCCATAGATGGATAGCAACAAGGATCTGGACCAAATGGACAGAACTTTATTGTTACTCAGTAATTACTGCTTACTCAGTTCTACAATTGCCTTCCTCTTTCTCTTCCATGCTTCCATTCTTCCAATCATATTTGTTTTTAAAAAACCCTTCATATCCCTTTATAATTCCCCTCCCCTTCTTACCTTTCTAGTCTTTTTGCACTTTACTCCACCCTGAGAACCACCTTTTATAACTAAAGATTAATAAGAGAAGGGGAAATAGCCAGCAAAACTAACCACTGTATCAACTAAGTCTAAGAGTATATGTTGTAATCTAAAGGAAGAATCTCCCACCTCTTCGAAGATGCTAATGAGGTGACTTTTTTTGCCTTTCATGATATCAAGTGAATTTAATCAATCATGAATTGTTCCCTGCCTATGAAGTCCTGTTCTTTTTTTTTCCGTATTCCCCAAAACTATAAAAGAGACTTATATCCCATATTTGGGGTTTTAGCTTTGCTAAGGAAACTGAGATCCTATTTATTGATAAATTAGCACTTTACTAATAAGAACTTTGAGTCTCAGTCTACCTTAACGTTAACTATTATATGGTAAAGATTTTCATTCGCTAGCTTGGCCTCTTTAAGTGGGGTGTGTTTGTTGTGAAGTACAACACTAGATATGAGTGTAGTGCAAAGGAACCATTCTAGTTGTTACAAGCAAGTGTTTTCCAATCAATTAGGTAATTACATGCATACATACATACATATACATACTCACATACATATGTATCTGTGTGTATATATATAAGATTTAACTTTTCTAAGTAATCCCAGGAGAAATTATGTTTATTGCTGTGGGTGTAATCTTCCATGAAATAAGCAAAATAAAAATACTCCAAAAGACAGTTTATTCCTAAAAAAAAACCCTTCATTAATAGTCACTAAGCTTTTCCACAAAGACAGATTATTTCATTTTAGCATCTTTACATTATAGACCATTTTGAATTTCCCAGCATCCTTCTAGTAGCTTAAATATAAATAGAAAATACTAGGTCTCATGATCTGTTTTAAGCTGGCTACAGTACACTCCTGGATTGAACCTATACTTAAGAGACATTAATCTAGCAATAATACAAAGGATGAATTCCCTTATCCTACACAGCCAGGGAGAGAATGTGGAAAAATCTGTTGAGAGGGTGGTGCAACAGGTCTGTCAGGGTGTGAAGCTAGTTTGTACAGTCTTAGTGTCAATGGAAAGATAGAGTGGGGGGAAAGATCTGAAAGGTTTTGTGGAGATTACCCTTTCCCCCTCCTCTCTATAAAGCCAGTTTTAATCATGGGAGAGAAAAAAAAAATAATTGGGGGCAGGGATGAGTTCAGTTTTAGAAATGTCAAATTTGAGAGGAGTATGATTACAAAATGAAACCTTCTATAAGCAGTGAATGCATTTTTGTTAAGTTGGAAGTCCTGTAGGATATATACCCACACTTAAGGCATTTACTTATTGAGTATTATGTTATTAAATTATAAATATTAAGGCATATTTCAATTTTCACATATTTCCTTTGTTAAGAATTTAATACCTTTCAATTTTGGCAATTGTAGAAAGAGTGCTGAATCTAGAGTGAGGAGAGACCTCAGTTCAAATTCTGCCTCTGGCAACAGCTATATGATAGGTACAAATCCCTTAACTCCTTTAAGATTGTTTCCTAATTTATTCCAAAATGAGGATAATGCCTGCATTACTTACCTCGCAGAGTTCTGTGAGTCTCAAATTAAATAATGTATTTGGAAATCATTTGCAAACAGTATTTTGACAAACATATATAAATGACAATTTTTTTTCAGATGTGTGTTTGGAAGAGAAGACAGGATAAGAGATATTGATAGTCATGTGCATGTAGTTGAAAATACGAGAATGAATCAGATTTCCAAGGAAAGATGTATATAGACAGAAGAGGGAAAAGGACATGTTGAAACATACATACACACACAAACACACACACACACTCTTTCTCTCACAAAGAACAAAACTATGTGCTCCATAGCCACTTAATGACATTGAATTGAAGGCTAGACTGGGATATAGCTCCAAAAACTCTTTCCTAAGCTAAACCTTCCCACACTATTTGTCATCCATTATCTACTTGAAGACCCCCAATAAACTAGAATTCTCAACATTCTGAGGCTTCTCAATTCACTATTGGATAACAATAATTACTAGGAAGATTTTACATTCCTCCAGCCTAAATCTTATTTCTTTGACATTTCTACTCATTTGTAGTTTAGCCTTTATTTGGTCATTGGTTCCCTTTTAGTTGTTAGTGAACTGTAGTAGATTATAATGATAGTGCAAAGGGGTCTGTGCTTTAAAAATAAAATAAAAACTTTAATGTCACCTTAAGCAGTAAATAGTCATCCAATTGTTACATATGTGGTTTTTTTTCTCTCTGACAACAATCATATGCATATTTGAAGCATTATAGGTTCATTTCTATAGCAATTTTAAATAATCAAAATTATATGCACAACAATTTTGGTGTTTGTGTAGCAAGTACATAAAACTGACAGCTAATTAAGCACGTTTTTTTTTTCTTTCAGTTTCTCAACCTGTTATCAAATTATTGCCAAACCACCACAAAGTTTCAACATTCTAGTGCAAACTTATTCCCAATGGTCAGACATATGTTCATACCCTCATTTGTATTCTTCTGTTTATTGCACAGTCCTGTTCATTGTAGCTCCCTCATTCTCCTCTGTTACCTTTGGTTAGACAATTGAATGTTCTTATCTGTGTAATTGTGTGACCTATCCATTAGGAATATTGCATTCTTGGAGCACCAGAAATTGTGTTTTGTAAGTAGTGCTTGTAAAGTGTGTGAGGGTGCTCAATATATTTTTCTCTGATTTCGTTAATTCTGTAGGTAGGCTAAATATATTTTTAAGTTAGCAATTCCTCCCCTTTTTACAGTAATATTTCAGCTAAGCCTCTAATTAAATTAAAAACCTGAAGAGCGTCATACCATTTTCACCCTGAAGGAAAGGGAAAAGTTAATCAGTTGCCAAATTCTATCATTTTTAGCTTTATAATATCTCTCCACATTATCCTGTGACTTCTAATCTGGTGCTGTTTCTACTTTACCAATAAGAGAATGATGTAAGAGCTAGCCATCAAGAAAAGGTAAAATATGTACTTTATTAGAAATCAGTGGAGATACTGGAAGCTGAGATATACTCAGGAGTTATTATAATAGTCCTATGGACAGGTCATGAAAGCCTGGATTTAAATTGGTCCCAATGGGAATAGAAGGGAAGAGTTGGCTTTTTCAAATGAGATGATGTATATAAAGTACTTAACACACTCCAAAGTGCTAAGGCCATCTGTTATGATAATGATTATTATTATGATTATTAACAGAATTGTAGTGACAAGGTAATAATATGGAAAAGATACAGACAGCAAATTGAGAGAACTCTGAATATATGTTGTGAGTCAAATGATCTGTGTGAGATACTTCATCTGCCTTTATACATTCATTGACTCCAGATCCCTGTTCCTTCATGTCATAAATTTACATTGTATTCACTACTCTCCTCCCAGATTTACAGACAAGGACACAAACAATCCCATAGTTTTATCATCACTTGCATGGCAACTCTCATGACTCTTCCTTTTTAAAATTTTATTTCTGTCAGAAATGAACAAATTTATGATTTTTAATTTCAAAAGACAGTCTGTTTTCCTTATATTTAGTGTGTCATAAAAGTTAGAAAATATGTGTATGTGTGTGTATGCACATTTATGTAATGCACATTTATCTACTAGTTCATGAAGTGAAAAGGTAACAGATTAGCAGTTTTATTTAGTCTATACTTTTCTTCCAATTGCTTTTTTCAGGGCCTCCTTCACATCTTTGTTCCTGAGGCCATAGATCATGGGGTTCAGCATGGGGATCACTGTCGTATAAAACACAGCTACCATTTTCCCCTGCTCTACAGACTCCTCAGTGGGACGCCTTAAATGCATACAAAACAGGGTCCCATAGAATATGGTAACCACTGTGAGATGAGACCCACATGTAGAGAAAGCCTTGCGCCTACTCTCAGCAGAACGGCTGCGGAGGATGGCCGCAAGGATGAACATGTAGGATGTAAGAATGATCAGAAGGGACTGGACATTGCTGTAGCCAGCCACTATATACATGGATAGCTCTTTACTATATGTATCAGAACATGCTAGTTTGATGAGAGGGGGGTCAGCACAGTAGAAGTGGTTAATTTCATTAGCACCACAAAAGGATAAATTGTAGGTCCTCAAAGTCTCCATCACACTAAGAAGGAATCCATAGACATAGGGAATGATGACCAGCCGGATACAGACGCTCTTTGACATTTTACTGCTGTACAGCAGAGGGTTGCAGATGGCCATGTAGCGATCATAGGCCATGACAGCCAACATACAGTGTTCAGTAAGTACCACAGCAATGACAATGTAACATTGGACCAAACACCCAGTATAGGAAATGGTTTTCTTCTCAGATAAGAAGTTTTCAAGCATCTTTGGGGTGACATTTGTAGAGAAACATAGATCCAAAACTGATAAGCTAGAGAGAAAAAAGTACATGGGGGTGTGAAGTCGAGAATCAATCTTGATTAAAAGAATCATGCCAAGATTCCCTACCACAGTGACCATGTAGATTATAAGAAACAGTACAAAGAAAATAGTGCGCAGCTCTGGATGGCTGGTTAATCCCAGAAGAATGAATTCAGTCACTTGAGTGTAGTTCCTGTCGGACATTTCCTGGTCTCCACTTGAGCGTCATTGGTTCTGTTATTTAACAAGAAAGGTAGAAACAAATAATGAGTGCTGCTTTGCTCTTGTATCATGAATTCCCTAAAAGAGTTAAAGGGCTTCATTTATATGATCTCAACAACGTTCATATTGAAATAGTAAGAAAAGGTAGATGGGACTAACACAACTCGTTTTAAATTCCACAGCCATATCAACAAGAATTACTTGTATCTCATGAAATATGCTTTCCTTTTCTTTTGGAAGGTGAAGGAAGGAATTGTTTCAGTGTGTCCCATAAACCACTTCATTGATCCTTTAGCATCAATCTGCTGCTTTGAAGTCAGGGAGAGATAACCTGCCTTCTGAAATGGAAATGTCCCAGTAACTTGTCCCCATTTGTTGCCTGAATGTGAGCATGTCGGTTTTCCTTCCATCTGAATGTCCATTCTGATGGTAGCATAAACTCATGCACATAAGAACTCAGAGGCCATCTAGTCCAACCCTTGCCCAAATTATGAATCCTGCCTATAGTATCTTCAGTCAGTGGTCCCTCCGCCTCTAGCTAAAAACTGGCAGAGATGACACCGCCTAAATCCAAAGCCAACCCATTCCACTTTGACATGGCTGTGGTTATTAGGACATATTTGATTGTTTGTTTGCTTTTCTTTGATTTGAACCAAAATTTGCCACCCTGATTTCTACCAGTGTTGGTCCTATCTGTGTACTCCACGACCAAGAAGAATAAATCTGGTCTCTCACATTACAGACTTCTAAAAAAAATCTTGAAGAAATCTGTCACTTCCACTGAGTCATTGCTTGCTACCTCTGCCAGCTAATCCTTGATTCTTGTGTGAGATGGTCTTCTATCCTCTTGTCACGCTGGCCAACATACTCCAAATCTACTCCAACTGGTCACTTTCCCTTTCTGAAACGAAATATGATACTGCGGCTGTGGGACGAAAAGGACATACCGTAGTATAACAGGATTATTGCCTCTCTCTCTGCTCTCCTGGTATGTAAGCAATGCAGAAGACTCTTCTTGGTCCCTGCTTCCCTAAAGAAATGACTGGAAATCTCTCAAGTTCACAAAAAAAATATTAAATGCATCATATCTACTATTAAGTTATCAGGGCATTTGTCATGCCATGACAGAATTATAAAAGAAGTGAAGTTTGGCTTTCTCTCCTACCTCCCTTTCTGTCTGCCATTTCTTTTCCCCTCTCCTTTGTCTTCTTGTGGCTCTCCCACTGCTCCTATCTCTGTTGTATTACTTACTGTTGTATTCGTGTTTGCTTTTTTTTGAAGCCTTTGACTTTATCCTTCATAGGTCTCTTGCAATATGGAAACTTTTTGTTCTAATCCAAATGGCAGAAGTTTTGGAGAGTCCCTTTGGTGTACAGGGAGGTCAAGTGACTTGCAAATAATCATATAATTAGTATATGTCAAAAGCAGGACATAAACCAAAATTTTCTTAGCATCAAAGCTGGAATTCTATTTGTTATACTATACTACTTCTCTAAACTTCTGTTTATTCTGACAGATTATTATTATTATTATACCAGTTCATTCTTCCCTTCAGTATATAATTCTATGTACTTAAAATAAGAATAATCTATGGTACTAATTCATACTAAAATGAGAATAATTGATACTTGTCTTAACAAGTTAATCATAAGAAAGAAAAAAAAAAGTTAATCATAGAATTACAAAAATAAACCAAAAAAACCCCAATCTAATGGTTCCAGCTACTTTTTTTTTTAACGAGTATTAGGTATTAATGACTTTCTAAGTGAGGATAGGAGAAGACGAGTAGTATTTAAACACAACTTCTTGGTGAAATTTCTTAACCTTGAGGATATGAATACTACCCCAATCATACCTATAAACCTATAAATGCTGCCCCAATCAGACCTGTAAAGTCTTGCGTATAAACTGAATAGTTGACCACCTATAAAGTATGTTTTAATATGCTCCAGGAAGAGCTTTATAAGGTGCCCTGAAATATCACCATTCTATACACATATTGGTTTAATTTCATAAACTCTACCAATAAGGAATGTCAAGGAAGTTGATTGTCCTTAGGATTTATACTTTTATAAGGAGTTCCATTGAATGTGATTTTGGGAGGTGTTATTTTTTTAATGGTCATTTAATTCACTGTGAGAAATTTTGAAAATAGAAGAGATTGTCTTCTTAGAGAGATGGGCAAAAGAAAAGTTTGGAGTGGGAGTAGGGGAAGAAGGGAAAGGGATGTTAGTGAGGAAGTTATGATTAATAGTCATTCTTTTTAAGAGATAAAAAGACTAAGGAACCAGGAACTGTGACCAGGCTAAAGAAAATCAGATAAAGAAGCAAACTTACACAGCTTAAAGAAACAAAAGACTAAGCTGCCCTCTCTCCCTCTCCCTCTCCTCCCTCTCCTTCTCCTTCTCCCTTTCCCTCTCTTTCTCTCTCTCCCTTTCTCCACACAACAATCCTGGGATATAGGTGCTGTTATAATCACAATTTTATAATTCAGGAAACCGAGTAAGATGGAGGTTAAGTAATTTTCCCAGGGTCACACAGCTATTAAGTGTCCGAAATTGGATCTGAATTCAGGTGTCATGACTCTAGACCCTTAGAGAATTCACTAAAGCCCCTAGAATTTTTCATGAGAACTGTTACCTAGTCCTTCTACTATCCTTTACTTGCAAGTTGATATTTGAATATAAGGACAGAACTTTTAGTTTATGTTATTATTTGACCCAGTTTTCTACCCTGGAAACATATCTTTGAATGGCAGTTTTGCTCTGTAAGAATAGCCTTCAGGAACTCAGATTCAGCTTCATCCTAAGATAAAACTTTGGGGAAAGAATTAGGTGGAGATTGACCTATCAAAAAAAAGTACACTAGAAAACTGATACTTCTGATTAAAAAGATGATAGATTACTTTTTCCCAGAAGTTTAAAATCATGTAGAAGTAAGCTTAAACTCATTTTCTTGTTGAAAAATTTACTCTAGCTATAATTTGCTCGACTTTAAACTCCTTATAAATACTGCAGCACTCATCTTCTCTGACCTTTCCAGAATCCCTGTAAGCTGGCAGAGTAGAAATGATTCGCCTCACTTGATAGATAAGGAAATCAAGACCAAGAGAAATGAAGCAACTTTCCCAAGGTTGTACACTGAATTTATATGATCGTTTTGAAGGAATATAAAGAGACTAATCTTGAAGAACTCATAAGTGCATTAAGAAAAAGAGAAAGCTAGTTCAGAAGGCAAAGTTCTTTTGCCTATGAATAAATAAGTGAATGAGGTAGTAGATTTTAGAGGTTTTTTTTGTTTGAAAGTCATTAATAAGATGTCGTAGGAGACAGTAACAAAATCAGAGTCACAAGAATTGAGTTTGAATCCTAGCTTTGTCACTTCCTACCTGTGACTGCTTGGACAAGTTATTTAACCTCTCTGGGTCTTGGCTTATCCACCTGCAAAATTAGGGGTTTGCACTAGGTGACCATCAGTGTCCTTCACCTTTAAATCTATCGATGCTCTAAGGAAAAACAGTTTATAAAAGTATCATGGCCTTGGTAATGCTCCCATCAGACAGTAAAACAGGAGCTTGGGACATGAGCTACTCCAGAAGAGATTGTCAGAAGAGAGCCAGTGGAGGGCAATGGCTGTACATAGTGGAGATCTGCTCCATGTTAGACTAGCTCCTTGCCCTCTCTAAGACTGTTTCATCTTGTGTAAAATGGGAATGATAAAACCTACACAGCCTGTCTCAGAATGTTATAATGAGAAATATACTTTGTAGGTTCAAATGGTATGGAAATGCCCACCGTAATTATCAAAAACAAAATCGTCTGCAAAATGAGTGGGATGGATGATCTCTATGATTGCTTTTTTCTAAAATTTTTTCTTTTGATTCCATGAAATAAGTACATAGATAATGTTCTAGAAACTTTATAATAAAATGGAGAAAAATGTACTTTCAACCTACTTTCCATTCCTAGAGACATTCCATCGAATATTGAATGTGCAGCATAACCTTTAAGATAATAGTAGCACAAAACTTGAGAGTTAGATCGTAGGTGGCCTACAGTCCAGCTCTCATTTTACAAATGAGCAGATCGGAATGGAGAGAGGAGAAAAAACATCTTTCCCAGTCAGTAGCAGGGCATGACTAAGATCTGTCTCCTGACTTGCTGTCCTGGTCCTCTTCTCCTCAATCAGTTAACTTGTTTTTTAAGCAAATCCTTTCAGGTCCTAATGCTATGCTCATTAAAATATTGCACCTTAGCATATGAATGCATTAGACAAGTTTTTTTTTTTTCCTCCTACCTGTGGAAGAAAGGACATTCTCATGGTGACACCAAGGTCAAAAGATTTTCTGCTGAAGAAGCATTTATAGCTAATCTGCTACTCAGACCTATCAAGGAGGAGCAGCTCAAGTGGGGAATCTTGAACGTGCCCAGAGGACTATGCCAATTAGTAAGATTTCACTGGGATTTGGAAACATGGGCCTGTTTTCTTTTGTACTTAGCCTTACTTGTGTTGCCTCATGGTTTTATCATGGGTACACATTTGTATGGTATACTGATAAACTGCTAACAGTTTAGGAATAGGATAAGACTCCTCAGCCAATGAGAGAGGTACACAAGGATCTTGTGTGATGTTAGATCTCCGCAGGACTTTAAAACACGGGCTACAGAATTTCAGAACTGAGTGACTTTAAAATATAGAACACAGAATTTTGGAGCTGGAGGGGACTTTTATGGATCATGTTGCTGAACTCTTTTAACTTATAAGGGAAGTGACTTTGGTTTCCTGAGTTTAAGAGACACCTAGTCCTTCTGATGCCAGTCCAGTGACATTTCCATTGTTTATGTTGCCTTTTCATGTTACTTTAAGCAAGACTGCCTAAGAATAAGACTCTGCAATCCCTAAACGTTCTTGGTTGGGGTTGAAGCCAGACCTTTCTCATTCTAGTTTCTATAAGCCCGCTTTTCTAGCCTTATTTCACATTACTTCCTTCCACTCCAGGCAACTTGGCCTATTTATTTGAAATTCCCCAAATTTTGTATCATATCTTTCTTCTCTGAGCATTTGAACAAAGGTTACTGACACTCCCTGCTAGAGTTCACTTCCATCTCATTTCTCTCACCCAGAATCTTTATCGTCATTTAAGGCTCAACTTATTATCTCCATGAAAACCTGACTTTTCTCCCCTAACCTTGACCCTTGATCTTTACCCTCAGCTATACCCTGACATTGTTAATGTTTGTGCTTCCTCAAATTAGTTTGTCTTTGTGCATATACAATTACATATTGTACAATTTACCACATATCTATTTTGGGTGTTCCTAGGTATGTACATGTTTATTTCCCTGGGTAGAATATTCTTGAAGCCGAAAATGTTTTGCCTTTTGTATTTCCAGTCCCAAGTTCAGTGTTTTGTAAACATGGGTATATAATATGTATTTGTTTAGAAGATTAGAAAAGAAGTCAGAAGAAGACTCTGGAATGATTTCTTATTGTATATGCATTACCCCACCCATGAGATGTAAGAAGCAATTTGAGGACAGTCAATAGATTATTTCTTTCTTGGTAACTAGTTGACTCAGTGGATAGAGTACTGGGCCTGGTTTCAGGAAAACTCATCTTTGTGAGTTCAAATCTAGCCTCAGATACTTAAAATCTGTGTGGTCCTGGGCAAGTCACTTTTACTTTCTTTGCCCCAGTTTCCTCATCTGTTAAATGAGCTGGAGATGGAAATGGGAAACCTCTCCACTGTCCTTGTCAAGAAAACCCCAAACGGGCTAATGAAAAGTGGGATGCCATTGAAACGACTGGACCACCAAAACCAAGTACTCCAGTAACCTAGCAGTGCTCAGTAAATGCTTGTTAGAGAAGCCATACGGTATAATGACCAGAGCATTAACCTTGAAAACAGTACTTAGCTTTCTATATGTTTGACTGAGGCCAAATCACCTTATCTGTCTGGCTCTTATTTGCATCTTTTACAAAACATAGACGACATAATTTCTATTGCCATCCCTTCTACCTCTTGTCATCTATTTCACTTAATAGTTATTATAAAGTTTGATTATTCCCTATACTCGAGAATTTAATTTGTGGATGGTCACCATTATTTCTTATTCCTTACCTCCTATATCAGGCTTTTTTTTTTTTGCTTTTTGGAGGGCAATTGGGGTTAAGTGACATGCCTAAGGTCACACAGCTAGTTTTTATGTTAAGTGTCTGAGGCCGGATTTGAACTCAAGTCCTCCTGACTCCAGGGCCAGTGCTCTATTCACTGTGCCACCTAACCATCCCACTATATCAGGCTCTTGACCATAATTTCCTTTTTTCTAGAAGTAATTGAAATATCAGTAACTAGCAAGAAATCAACAACCAATTCCATGCTTTGTTGATCCCCTTATTGTGCTTTTTTTCATACAATACAAATACCCAGCCAGTACATATGTGGATAAAGGAAACACATTTAATCACTTCAGTACCAATAGATAAAGGAAAAAATATAATGATTCCAGTAAACCAGTCCTCCCCAGAGCTGTGTGATTGCATCCAAGCAGACTGAAAAGTTCAAAGGTAATTAAAAAAATAATAATAAGGAAAAGGAAGCTACAACCCTTTACAAATATACATTTTGAGGTAAGAAGAACCTAAGAAGTTCTGAATCCAACAATGATTAAGAAAATCATTAAAAATGTACACAAGAGTTGGTAAATTTCCTTTTGGTTCTTACTGTTGCAACAGTCACACTAGGATTTTCTCTCAGCTTGTACCTCTTTCCTCCCACTGGAGAAAAATCCTTTGTCTGACCAGAGGCCTAGTATGAGCTGACATTGCACTATTGTCAGGGAAGAAGTTCAGAAATAAAACAGGCATGAAAAACAAGGTCATGCAGGCCAAGAATGAAAGAGCTGGAATGTATGAAAAATACAATCTTCTATTCTATCATTTCGTGCATGAGGAAAACTGATGTCCAGAAAGAGGAACTGACTTTCTTAGGACAGAAGACTATGGGTGCAAACTATACTGAGAGACTGAAGTATCATAGTTCGTATAGTGCAATAAGCAATCATTAATCAACAAAACTTTATTTTTCAATTAAAAAAAAACTTTCTCTACCCTATCCCTCAATCCACAGGAAAAAAAGAGAAAAAAATCCTTGCGACAAATATGAATAGTAAAACAAAACAAACACAGACTTCAGTTGCATCCAAAGAACTTATCTCCTTCTATACCCTAAGCCGAACTCATCTCTATTAGAAGATGAGCAACATATTTCATCACTGATCTTCCTGAATCACGAATGGCCATTGTGTGGATCACGGGTCTTAAATCTTTCAAAACTGTTTATTTTTACAATGTTTCATCAAGCATTTGTTAAAAGCCTTCTAAATGTAAGAATCAGTGCTAGATACTGGGCATATGAAGACAAAAATAAAAGTGGGTCTGCCTTCCAGGATGTTCTGTTTTCTTAGTACGTACATAATAGACATACATAACAATAGAAAAAAATATCTAAAAATAATGGTAACTGAACAATATTCATATTAATAAATATACAGTATAATTTAGAGTACCTGATTGAATTTTACAATTCAAAATTTTATTTTGTTGTCATAATTAATTTGTAAGCCATAATCAGAAAAAGATGTAATTTGTGAAGTGCCAAATAAATATAAATCATTGTTCTATAAAGTGAAAAAAAAAGACAACAAAAAATAGTTTTGAAAGTATCCCCAAAATAGTAGCTTACAAAGTGGTAAACTATTTTAGACAATTTAACACTGAGATTTGTTTAGAAAGTTCTTTTCTGAAGAGTTCTTTGCTTAAGGCCTCTTTCACATCCTTGTTCCTTAAGCTGTAGATCATGGGGTTCAACATGGGGATCACTGTGGTATAAAACACAGCCACCATTTTCCCTCTCTCCACAGATTTCTCAGAGTGTGGCGTCAGGTACATGAAGAAGAGAGTTGCATAGAATATAGTGACAGCTGTCAGGTGGGACCCACATGTGGAGAAGGCTTTGCGCCTGCTATCTGCAGAGCTAAGCCTGAAGATAGCTGGGAAGATGTACAGATAGGAGATGAGAATAATAAGCAGGGAAAAGGTGAGGTTAAACCCAGCAACCACAAACATTGATGTTTCTTTTCTGTAAGTACTAGAACAAGCTAGTTTGATGAGGGGAGGGTCAGCACAGTAGAAATGGTTAATCTGATTGGGGCCACAGAAGGATAAGCTGTAGGTCCACATGGTCTCCATGAGGCCTGTGAGGGAGCC
>NW_027185804.1:42220271-42253344 GCF_028583685.1 Petaurus breviceps papuanus
TGAAAAGGTAACACTGCACCAAACAGGCTGAGTAGGAGATGGTGGCCTTTTCCACTATGAAAATCTCCAGCATCTTAGGACTCACATTGGTAGAGAAACAGAGATCTGCAAAAGACAAGTGACTCAGGAAAAAGTACATGGGTGTGTGAAGGCGTGGAGTGATTCGAACTAACAGCATCATCCCCAGGTTGCCCACCACAGTGATGATGTAGATGGTTAGAAAGAGGACAAAGAATAGGACCCGAAGCTCCAGGCGACGGGTTAGTCCCAGGAGAATAAACTGGGGATTTGTTGTGACATTCTTATTCATCACTTCCCCAGATGTGATCCAGGCTCCTTGACTCTGCTTCAAGACTGATTAAAAGAAAATATTAAATCATTATCTTCATAAGGTGACCTTTTTTTTCTTTTCTTTCTCTCTATTTTGCTACTCTTGTTTAAATGGAAGCAAGAAAAATAAAAATAATCACCATCCTCCGGTAAAATAGACTGTTCCTCTTATAGGATCTCCTCAGCATAAAACTCAATCCCACCCTCTCTCCTATTTTCTTTCCCTTTTTCCTTTGTCTCTTTCCCCCTTTCTCTCCCTCTTCTAATAGCCAGAAATATTCAAACATGGCTAGCCCGGTGGGAGAACCTTACTGAGAGAGAGGGAGATGAGATTTGTTCACACATAGAAGGGGACCAGAGACCTAGAGTCCATGATTCTAGCTTTCTATGCATTGTGAGAAAGTTCTGATTTTTTTTTATGTAGAAAGGCAAAATAGCCTAGTCCTTTAAGGAATATATCATTGATTTTATCCCTCTGAACAAAGGAGGAGCTAGCCCAAATCCACAAACTCTAAAGATTATTTTTGGAGAAGTGGAAGACTGAAGGCAGAAATCTCTGAAGACTACAAAAGCAGCAGTTTGGACTCTTATATGCTCAGCATCTTAGAGAAAACATACAAACCCCCAAGAGGTAGATTCTTCTTTTAATTTAGATTGAATGTCTATAGGGTCAGTCCCAGGCAAATGACAGGAGAGTCTGTGGTCAAAATAATAAAAAGAGATGCTATTTATAGTGTATAAACTTATAATGTGCTCTCATTATCGTATAAGCCCCTTGGGGCAGAGTCTGTCTTATGCATCTTTTTGTACCCCCAGTGTTAATGTCTGACACATAGCAGCTGTATACTAAATTTTTATTGAGCTTTTGACCAACTGTTTTAGGCCAATTATTTCATGATACAAAAGTCCTATGAGGTAGATAGTACGCATATTATTAGCCCAATTTCTCAGATGGGAAAATTGGGTCATCAAAGTCAAACAGCTAGCAAAAGCCAGAGCTGAGGTTCAAGTGCACATCTTGTTACTCTAGGTCAAATGTTCTAGATGCGAGGTCAGAGCAGCTTCCAATGCCATGGACCATTAGAGGCAAAACAAACAAGCAACAACAATCAAAACTCATCTTTTTGCTGAACAGATAAAGAGAACAAGGTACAGAGAAGGGACATGTGACTTTTCTTTTCACAAACAGAGCCAAGGCTAGAAGCTGGTTCTCAGAGCACTTTTGACACTTTGCTTTCTATTATATCACAGTGCATCTCCTGTTCAGACAGCTCCTAATAGCAAGGTACCTAGCTGTAGTAATAAAGCACTTAATAAATCCTTGATTTCTTCTTCCTTCTTGATTCAGGCATTACTTGAATATAAAGGCCTAATCCTACAACCCTGGCTCCGCAGCTTAAAGAAAACCAAAACAAGTGACTCTGCCTCTCTTTAATCTAGGAAAAGGTTGTATCTTGTGAGCTTAGAAGAAGGTTAGCTCATATTTGTATAGTGCTTAAAGTCATCTCTTTGATGCCTCACAAAAAGCCAGGACGTGCTTAGGGTATAATAATACTAAAACATTGCACAAATGCAGCAAAACACTGAGGTTCAAGATTAGGTTTAGATTTGTCCAGTGTCAAAGAGCTGGAAAGCATCAGCCTCAGTATTTAAACACAGATAACCATGCCTTTTCTGACTTTAAATTCAGTTTTCTTTAGGGCCTATTAATTTATCATCCTGGGTAGGAAGTTACCTGGGATAGGTCCCACTTGGTACAAAATGCAATAGAATCTCCCCAGCTGACCAGGTTTTATCTTCACAGAAGACTGAAACAGAATTAATAGAATTAAGTTTCCACAAAAGTGTTTATTCAACATATATTTTCTTAACACAATTCCACAAACACTGATTTACCCAACGTAGTAAGTAGGGAAGTCAGGATATGAATCCCAGACTTCCATGGCTAATCCTAATTCCACTACTACTAAGCAATGGCAATTTCTACCTGATCATCAAACAATCACTAACCTTGAGTTTCTTTCTGCCAGGACAGCAAGAATGTCAGAACCAACAATAAATAGTATCCCTTGGGTCTATTCTCTGGCACATAGACTGGCCTGTGGAAGAGTGTTAGCCACTTCCAAGGAACGCCTGCGTGCCTGTGAGTGAATCGAGGGAGGATTATGCCTGAATTTGTAGTGCTGAACCCTTCTCCCCAGAGTTTCCCCAGAATACTGAACTACAGCAATTAAAGGGATGCCCCTCTTATTATCTCTGGGAATTCTTAATTGACAGAATAACAATTTCGTAAGGGAACTAGGCTCTTTGTCTTCCTCACGTTTCCAGTTCTCTGTGTCATGGATGCGTCTATTTACCACATGCTTTTTTTTTAATTTTTCTATGTACATGTTGCCCCTTCCTGTAGAATGTAGGACAAAGATAATTTTCTTCGTATTCCTAGTTATTCTCAGAGTATGCTATTATTCAGTACTTCATGTATGTTAACTATAATATATGATGTAAATTGTGCACATGCTCATATAAATTTATATATGTAGGCATACAGACACATGCATAACATGTCTATACACACGTGTGTATGTAAACAATCCCCCTGCCAAAAACCTCAAATGTTTCCCGTTGTGATTAGAATAAAAAACAATCTTCTATGTTTATATGATTTAAAGTCCTCCAAAATCTGGTTCCAACATGATTTCATATTGCTCTCTCTCACACACATCTTTCAATTCAAACTGGCCTATTTGCTGTTCCTTTTTATGCAACTGTATTTCCCACTTCTGTACATTCGTACTGACTGTTTTCCATGCATCATATGCTCTTCTTCCTTACCTCAACTTCATGAAATGTTTAGTTCTATCTGGGGTTCCGCTCAAGTCCCATCTTCTCCAAAAGACCTTTGCTATTCACCTGAGCCTTTAGGAGCAGTTAGGTGGCATAGTACATGGAGCATCAGGCCTAGAGTAAGGAATATCTGAGTTCAAATCTGTCCTCAGACAGTTAGTAGCTCTGTGACCCTGAGCAAGTTACTTAACCCCTATTTACCTTAGTGCCCTATGTGTAAAATGGGGATACTCTGCAGGAGGAAATGACAATGCTCCAGAATCTTTGTCAAGAAAATCCCATGGACCATGGGATCACATGTAGTTGGGCACGACTGAACGATTCAATAACAAATCAGTCATCATTTCTTTTCTCTCCTACCAGATCTCAACATATTTTGTACATACTTTAATTGCAATCAGTATATATGCTATTTTCCTCTAAGTACAATCTAATCTCTTTGAGGAATGGGGAAGGTAGATCTGCATAGCAATTTCTCTTTTAAAAAGATTTGGAATTTTATCATGTATATCTATAAGACACATCCACAAGAAATGGCAGTGCTATACTGTACTGCTGTATGACAGGCACAGTGTCAGGAATGAAGTCATGGTCATCTTCCTCTACTCCGGTCAGAGCTTGTCATCTAGTGTTCTGTTCAGTTTTGAGTGATATATTTTAGGGAAAACCTTGAAGGTTTCCCATGTATCTAGAGTAAGGTGAACAGTAGAACAGGAGGGGTGAAGATATTATTGGTGAAATAGCATGTAAAGGAATATAGAGGATTTGGAGCCTCAGTAAAATGGCAGGAGTAGAGGGAGAGGGAATGTGATTGTCATTTTTATGTATCTAAAGATCTATGAGCCAGAAGAAGGGACTAACTCTACTTAAGAACCAAACACTCAAGGAAGAGCTCTGAGTTGAAAGCTTCAAGACAGATTTTGTCCAATGTAAAGAAAAATACTAGTACATTGCTACCCAAAAGTGAGTGGAAAAGGTTGTCTTGGGAAGCGTTAGATTTCCTCTTATTAGAATATTTATTTATGTTTTATTCTTTTTTTATTGATTCTTTATATGCTTCCTTATGTACTTATTATCTCCCCTTCAGAATGTAAACTCAATGGAAGAAAAGATTATTTCTTTTTAAAATTTATTTATTTACTTTTAGTTTACATCATTTAGTTCCACAATCCCTTGAGTTTCAAATTTTCTCCCCTTCCCTCTCTCCCCCCCAATGGCAGCAAGAAATCAAATATTGGATCTACAAATAACTTCACTTTAAACATTTCTCAGGTTGTAAAGAAGAATTATAACTGATGGGATGGACAGTGGGAAAGAGGAAACAAAACAAAACAAGAAAAAGAAAGAGAGCAGGTAGTTTGCTTCAATATGCACTCAAACTCTGTAGTTCTTTCACTGGATGTGGACATCTCTTTCCATCATGAATCTTTTGCCCTTACATTGTTGAGAGGAGCCCAGTCTATCAAACTAGTCATCACACGTATGTTGTGTCTGTAATTCTGTACAATTCCTGGTTCTGCTCTTCTCACTCAACATCAGTTTATAGAAGTCTCTCCAGGTTATTATGAAGTCTGTCTGTTCCTCATTTCTTATAGCAAGGAAAGGATTATTTCTTTCTTTTACTCCGAAGCACCTGGAATATACTAGCCACTTTATCAGTGATTGTCAATTGATTGATTCTACATGACCACATTATGTATGTGTTGTAAGGGACATCCTTGTCAAATAACCTTTCTAGTTTGATAATTCTTTTTTTAATACTATTTTATTTTTTCTAGTTACATGTCAAGACATTTTTCAACATTTGTTTTTTTTTATTTTGAGTTAAAAATCTTTTTACCTCTTTCCCTCCCCTTTCCCCCTCCCAAAATAGCAAGCAATCTGATATAGGTTATGCATGTGCAATAATGTAAAATATTTCCACATTAGTCATGTTGTGAAAGAAGAAACAGAGCAAAAGGAAAAACCAAGGGAACCAAAACAAAAAAAAAGATAATATGCTTTGATTTACATTCAGACTCAGTCAGTTCTTTCTCTGTAAGTGGATAGCATTTTCCATCATGGATCCTTTGGAATTGTCTTGGATCATTGTATTGCTGAGAAGAGCTAAGTAAATCATAGTCGAACATCCCACAGTACTAGTATTACTGTGTGCAATGTTCTCCTGATTCTGCTCACTTCATTTACCTTCAGTTCATGTAAACCTTTGCAGGTTTTTCTGAAATCTGTCTGCCCAATCATTTCTTATGAAATATTGTATTCCATTACATTCACATACCACAACTTGTTCAGCTATTCCCCAAATGATGAGCATCCCCGAACCCTATTCTTTGCCATCACAAAAAGAGATGCTATAAAGATTTTTGTACATGTGGGTATTTTTAATGGTCTTTTTGGGATACAGATCTAGTAGTGGTATTCCTTCTGGGCGAAAAAGAAAAAAATAGGATAGCTTATAAACATGCCAAACAACACACTAAATTCATTGTGATATATTGATTACCATAATTATTTGTATATTATTACCTCATTTTATCACCATATTTGTGAAAAATATTGTTTCATTCAGGTAATTCTTTGCCTTGGAGCCCCCATTGATAACCTTCACTTACACCTCATTGTTCTTAATGGTAATTCTAGTATGACCATTTTGGTCTGTACCAGCAGAGTATGAGAACTTCTGGTGATGGATTGTAGATTAAATGTCTTACAGGTCAGTCTATTTTATTTCATGAAGTTTATCTCCAGGTGTGCTGGGATAGTTCATTCATCCATCTATCAAGGATCAAACACCCCTCCTTATTGTAGAACTGAGGTTCTTGAGACTGGGGGGATGTTCAAGAAGAAAAGTATTTTCATAACATTACTAGGAATTTTTAATTTCTAATTGATTAGATAGATTGATAGATATAACCCACCTAAACAGAATCTCTTTGGGGTCCTCGGTAATTTTTACAGTGTAAAGGGATCCTGAGATCAAAAAGTTGGAGAATCTTGATTTTAGAATGATCTATGTTGTTAAATATACTTCAGGCACTCTTCAAGTGACTGACCAATAAATAGCTTTGCCCATGATTTTAAATTGTGGTCACATTCTCTAATATACATTAATATACTTTGTAGCATAGCTTTAGCATTGGAAGGGGCTTTAGAGATTTTGTTGTTCTCAATCATTTTAGAAATGAGGACGCTGTGACCAAGAGGGAAGTAGTTGGTCAGACGTCACCCAGGTGGTCAATCGCAGAGCTAGGATTGGATTCTACCCTGGGTCCTCCTGAGCGCAAGGTCTATATTTTTGCTTTTCTTCTTATTCCTCGTGCCTAGCACAGTTCCTGGGATATGGTGGGCACTTAACGAATGCTTGTTGACTCATTCACTAATTCTAAGTCACAGTCGTCATGTTGGACACGAGTTTGAGACAGAAAACTCAGAGAATATTAGAAAATAAATGAACCTTATAAGTCAAGCAGCCCAAACCTCTTATCTCATGGGTTATGATGTTAACTAACATCTCTGCAGGCAGCTATGTTGACCCTGAACTCAGGAAATTCTAAGTTTAAATCTGGACTCGACACTTACTTGACATGTGACCCTGGGAAATTCATTCAATGTCTTCCATCTTTAGTTTCCTCATCTGTAAAATGGAAATAATAAAGACATCTATTTCCCAAGGTTGTTGTGATGATCAAAGGAGACAATGCAAGTCTATAAAACACTTTGATATCCTTGAAGATATATAATAAATTTAGATATTAATATCATCATTACTTGAAGAGCTTTAAGGTTTACAAATACTTTACATGATCTCATTTCATCCTAACAATAACATTTGTTCATGCAAGTATTATTGTGTTCATTTTACAAATGAGGAAACCGAGTCCTGACTCCTTAAATTATCGTTGTATAACATTAGGAAAGATAACTGGATTTGGAGTAATAGGGCATGAGTTTAAAGTCCAAGCATGGGAATTAAGTCGGTCTGTGACTTTGGACAATCCACTCAAACACTCTGGGTTGTAGTGTGTATATATGTCAAATAAGAAACTTAAACTACATGCTATTTATGGTCCCTTCTCATTGTCAATCTGTAGTCCTAAGGAGCAAAGAAAAGATCAGAACAAAAACCTCCTAAGTTCAAATGGAGTGTTATTTCCATTGTAATATGCTATTTCTTGGGTTAAAAAAGTTTCTTTCTTCTCTTAGAATGCCCCACTCACACAATGACAGAAGATGAATATGTGGATAGCCACAAGGCTCTTGAACAATTTGGAGATGTTAACCCACTGGAGTACATTTTGTCCTTGTCATTGTTGTTCTGGGCTGTTGTTTTTTTTTTGTTGTTGTTTTTTTTTTTTAAGTGTTGTTTTATTTTTATGAGAAGAATTTCAAGGTACTATTTCATGCTCTTGTGTTTGCAAAGAACAAGTTGAATATCAGTCTCGGTTGAGCTGAGCCATCTATGAGACCATAAATATAGGAAGCAGCAACTACACAAATGTAAATTCCTTTGGGGACAATGCTATATCTGCTTGGCTTGTACATGACCATGTATTTATTGTAAGCCGTTGCTGCAAAGATATAATGCCGAGCCAGAAGCAGGATGGTGCACATATATCCTTTTAGGAAGCAAACAGCAGAGACGATAGATATATTTTCAGATAAAATATTCACTAGAATTTTGGAGGTTGCTTTTGAGTACCAGTATAGCTCCTCAATTGCCAAGTTATTGATGAGAAAGTAGACCCAGGTAAGAAAATAGTAGTCAATACTAATCTGTACAGTCATCCCAAGATTCTCCACTAGAGGGAATGTGGAATTTCCCAGAAACACCATAAAGAAGATGTCCTTTAGCTCAGGATGATCGGCCAGTTTCTGTAGAACTGCAGTGCATTTTATACTGGAACTTTCCATCTGAGCTCTATTCTCTATAAAAATAAAAGCAAAGCGATTAGCAATGAAGAGGACTTGGGGGGGGGGGAGTAGAACAATTTATATTCTGAAAAGAAGCCTTTCTGGATCCTCCATTCTAATATATAAACTCCTAAAAGGCAGGGGTTATTTCATTTTTGTTATTGTATATCCACCACCTAAGACAGTACCTGGCACAATTCATAGATATTTGTTGAATCTAATTAATCTCTACTCGTAGCCTGTTAAACAAACAAAGTGATAGTAATACCATATTGCCTTACCAGCCAAACTCAAAACTTCCCTAGATCAAATCGTATTTCTGATGCTTTCTATGTAAATTACTTTGAATAATTCAAACAGCCTCAGTTTCCTCACCTGTAAAATGTTCAACTAGAAGGGTTCTTAGATTTCTTTTAGCTCTCTAGATCTATAATGCAGTGGTAAATAAGGGGGTGCTGTTGACCTCATCCCAATGAGAATGGTGAGCAAAAATGAACAATTTCTTCATGTATTAAATGAGAGACATGGATAGTAACCTAGTCACGTCAAAGATTAATGCATGCATTTATGCATGTGTTAGCTCTGTTTTACTTGCTTTAAATGTAATGGGGAAGACAGATCAAGCCTTGATTTTCATTATTTGAAGGTTGCTGTTGCTGCTCAGGTTAGTAAACATAAATTGGATCCCCATCTAGTTTCAAGCTGTTCATTTGTAAAATGGAAATAATAATGCCTGTATGTAACCTGAAGGATTGTTGTGAGGATGAATTGAGAATAATGTATGTAAAGTGATTCCCAGACATAAATGTTGTATGAGTGTGTACATTTAGACACTTATTTAGACACGTATGTGTGTATGTTGTTCAGTCGTTTCAATTATGTCTGACACCTAATGATTTCCATTTGAGATTTTCTTTGCAAAGATCCTGTAGTAGTTTGCCCTTTCCTTCTCCAGCTCATTTTTACAGATGAGGAAAATGAAGCAAACAAGGTTAAGTGACTTGCTCAGGGTCACACAGCTAGTGTCTGAAGCTGGATTTGAACTCGTGAAGATGAGTCTTCCTGACTCCAGACCCACACTCTATCCACTGTACCACATAGCTGCCCATATATACATGTGTACGTGCTTATATGTGAATATGTAGGTACAGATTGGCATAAATATAGAAATAGACAAAGCTATAGAAATGCTATTTTATTTAAATAGTATTTTGTCTAATCAATTCAGAAGTATTCTCTCATAATCTTCTTTAGACTGTATTTAATAATGTTCAACATGAATCTCACAAAGGTATAAAAGATATCTATGATCTTAGATGTCTCCTCTGACTTATCAGTGGCATTCTAATTTATCTAAAAAATTGGCTTCCCCAAAACACATCATTGACATGTGATTGGAGCTACATATAGAGACCCCTTTTACCTGCTGAACATGTTTACAAACTGGTGATGAGAAGGAAAATAATAGTGATAAGAAAGATGAAGAGACAGTTGAAGAGTATAGATCTTGCAACTACAAATATGGATGCATCTGTGTGAAAACATGAATGTTTCTGTATGCTGGGCAGTGTGGCATAGGGAGCTTAGTGTTGTTCTGTAAGAACTGACTTAAAATAAGATCTGCCTCTGACATAGACTGAAAATGTGACCAAGGCAAGTCACTAATCCTCTCAATGCTACGCTAGAGATGTCAAACTACAGGAAAATATAATTTGGAAGTATTTAAAACAATTAATTAAAATTAAAAAGAATACAGATAATGGTAATTTATGGTTTTTTAATTTAATATTCCAGCTGCAGTTATCCTTTTATAAGGTTTAGTGACCTTGGTTCTATTTGAGTTAACACCACTGCTCTAAGATTCTAAGTTGCAGAATAAATGTAGACTTATATTTCCTTTACCAGTGAAATCACAGGTCCAAGCCCTGTGAGGTCAGTTTTTATTATTCAATCTCTTATTAAAATGCAATAGATATGCTGCCAATTGCAATTTCTCCTATGTGACATTTCAGGAAGTAGAATATAACATATTCATCCCTCTTCAAGATTGTCCATATAAACAGAACCATAGTTCAAACACATTTCCCTCATTTCTCCACTTGATTTCCAGGATCTGGGGGTCATTTGACTTGAACTGGTGAATTCTGGATTATTCCATGAGACGCAGCACTCCTTACCCTCAGGAAGACTTACCTTTCAATCCACAAGGAAAGCATATTGACTGTGTCACCCTGAGCAAGTCAAAAGCTTTCAGTGCCCAAGGTAGCTCTCTAAGACTAGAACATTACTTTGCTTTCAGAGGTTTCTTGAAATCTCTGATCTTACAAGAAATAAAAAAAAATATTCTTCCCTCCTGCCCTAGTACAAATATGCAAAAAAAAAAATAGTCACCCCCCCCCCCCGTGTGTCCGTGTGTGTGTGTGTGTGTGTGTGTGTATGTAGGGACAGAGTGAAGTTATGCCAAGCATGAAGCATATCAAAGTCAAAACAAATTCTCAATTCTCGTAAATATTTACTTTATTTGTTTTATAAAAAAATAATACATTGTTTTATTTTAAGTCTATTTCTTGAGTCAAGAACATATGGCTATTAAAGGAGATGATCCAACCCTGTAATAAGATGATAGATGAAAAAGAGACAGCCTATGTGGCATAGTGATGTTAGTCTAATGTTAAAAGAACCCGAGGAAGGTCCTCAGCCCATTAGGAGGTTGATCTTTGGATTATTTAGGAAAAATCATTGATAATAATGACAGAAGAGGATGAGATGGGTCGCAAGCTGCACCAGTGGGGAGATTAGCAGACTTTCACTGATGAGATCACAGATCCTTCAGAGTATCCAAGTAACCTGTGTTATTTAGACAAGACATTTTTTCTGACCAGTTTATGAAATGCTTCTTTCACATCCTTGTTTCTTAGGCTGTAGATGATGGGGTTCAACATAGGGCTCACAAAGGTATAGAAAACAGCTATGATCTTTGATTGTTCCACTGATTTATCAGTGGGTGGTCTAACGTACATGCAAAACAGGGTTCCATAAAATACAGTCACCGCCACAAGATGAGAACCACAAGTAGAGAAAGCTTTGCGCCTTCCTTCTGCTGAACGCATCCGAAGGATGGCAATAAGAATGAAGATATAGGAGATGAGGATGATGAGGAGAGAGTTGGAGAGATTAAATCCCGCAACCACAAACATGGATGTTTCTTTGATGAAGGTATCAGAGCACGAGAGTCGTATGAGGGGTGGGTCAGCACAATAAAAGTGGTTGATTATGTTGGAGCCACAGAAAGTCAAGCGATATGTCCACATGGTTTCCATCAGACCACTAAGAAACCCATAGATGTATGGACCAGCAATCAGACGGATACAGACGGCTTTTGACATCTTGCTGCTATAGAGCAGGGGGTTACAGATGGCCATGTACCGGTCATAGGCCATAACTGCTAGCATGTAGTATTCAGTAATCACCATGGCAATGAAGAAATAACACTGAACCAAACAAGCAGCATATGATATCGTTTTCTTCTCTGATAAGAAGTTTACTAGCATCTTGGGCGTGACATTGGTAGAATAGCATAGGTCTAGGCATGATAAACTAGCAAGAAAGAAGTACATGGGAGTGTGGAGGCGGGAATCTATCCTTATCAACACCATCATTCCAAGGTTCCCTCCTACAGTGATAAGGTAAATCACTAAAAATAGCACAAAGAGGATTGGCTGTAGCTCTGGAAGGTCCGTTAATCCCAAAAGAATAAATTCAGTCACCAGTGTGTGATTCCCTTTCTTCATTCCTTTAGGTACCAGCATTTTCCACTTAGATGAATAAAATAAATAATGTAGGAGAATGAGAAACAAATCTCCAAATGTCTCTCTTTCCTCTCTTTTATTCCACCCCCACCTCTTCTTCTGTCTCTGTCTTTCTCTCTGTCTCTCTCTGTGTCTGTCCCTCTGTCTCTCTGTCTCCCCCACCCCTCTCTCTCTCTCTCACACACACACACACACACACACACACACACACACGCACAGCTATTCTCAATGGTTGTTTATAGGAACATAATCTAAGCTGTTCAGAGATTCTTATAGATTGTCAAGACTCATGCCCTTATTTCATAAATAAGGAAACTAAGCTCTAGAAGAGGTTAAATGACTCACCTAAGGAAATAGAAGGATTTACTGATGGACCAGAAAGCATAGAAGCATCCATTTTTTTAAATTGCCAATCTAATGCTATCTTTGTTTCACTGTAGGAACTCACTTTGTCAGAACTCCGGTAACAGAAAATTAATGCTTGATACATATAAAGGCCCAAGCTATTGATCATTCATCCTGTTGGACCAAAGTGAATGTGGTTTTGGGCCCACTTTCACTGGAAATAGAAATACAGCAATGTTTAATGGATTCCTATGAATGAAAAGCTGATTTATTCTAACTCCCACGCGAAACATGAATCTTATCCTAAATATCTCCAATGCATATCCACCCAGACTTCACTGGATGTCAACAGATATTTTAAGAAAATAGATTTATAACCAAATGGCACAGTCCATCAACCCGCCCCCCCCCTTTTTTAAATCCAACGATGTTTACATTCTCTGGATCTGTGGTGTTTTGCTAGTAGTAGTTCTCATTAAATTAACTGTTTTACATAGGGACTTTTTTGGATCCCACCATTGGGAATCTTGGCTCTTGAATGGCTATATATTTTTACACTGTACAAGAAATATTCTATAATATGCCATATTGCTATAATTTTAAAACTGACAGAAACATTTAGAGAATATAAGCTCCCTCTCTGCTTATTACTTCTTGAAAATGAAAAAAAAAATTGAAAGAACAAAATACTGTCTTTAAAGTTCTCTTCCAACAAGGTATCAGCAGTTCATATATTGAAATACTTCTTTGTTTAAAAACAATGACAGATATAGTGACAAAAAATGACCTCATTCCATGTTACTCTGAACTTAATCACCCCAGGGACATACACTAGGGTGATGTAAGCTTATCATTGTTGTTTGGTACTGAAATGGAAGAGACCCAGCACAGAATCAAATTTGAAGGAAGAATTAATATAGATGGTGAGGTCCTTTGGAGGTTTCCATCAACTGTTTTTGTGTTGCTTACATGCTTCCTAGAACAATGTAAAACTTCTTGAATGTGATCTATAACCATTCAGAAGAATTTGGCTTGACCATCCACACTGAAATGACCAAGTAGATGAAAAATTTGTATTGCCCAGATTGTGACTTGCCATTTTATACCTGACCTTTAGACTTTTCTAAATCTATCCTAGATAAAATAAATCTTATCTTAATCTAGATTTTATAGATAGATACATATAGAAACATGAATCTATCTAGATAGATATAAATACTTGGGTCCATCTATATTTCTAGACAGATATAGATATATGGATCTGTCTATATATCCAGGTAGATCATTTACCTAGATATACAGATAATAGAGAGATAGCTAACTAGCTAGATAGATCTGGATATACCACAATAGGTATGGGCAGTACAAGTAAAAAATAAGTTCTGTTCAGAATTAAATAGCAAAAAGCGAGCAGGCTATATTTCCTTTAGGAAGTGTCAAAGCTACTTTAATCACTCCAAGCTTCACCTGGAAAGAAAGATTTATGTTTTTATTACAAAATCTTTCCTGAGTTATTACAGGGCTGAAATATATTTAAAAATCAGGATTTATAGAATTGAAAATGGGTCAAGATGACGCAGTAGAAGCAGGGCCTCCCTGCAGCTCTGGCTTCCACCTTCCCCAATTCATGTAAAAGGGGACTCTAAACAAACTTTGGAGCTGCAGAATTCACAAAAAGACACAGAGAAGCTAACCTCCTGCTGAGAACAGCCCGGCAGGCCAGCAACAAGCAGCCAGCACAGCACTCTGGGAGCTCAGCCCAGCCCCACACAGAGGCTTTAGCCTCAGGGCAGGCCTGATCAGCTGCCGGCCTGAGGGACTCCAGATCAGCAGCAGCTGTGGCCCTTTCCAGATTCATCAACACAAAGATGCGAAGGACAAAGTGAAAGGTCAGTGCAGTCTGGACTTTGGGACCAAGTAGGTGGGAGTGCATGGCTTTTGCCCCCAGGGCAAGAAGTCTCTGAGAAGCTGGCACAGCCAGCCAGCACCACGTGGCAGCTTCAGCTCCTGGCCTGCAGAGTGTAGGGGGACCAAGCCACCAGTCTGAGGGGTAATCACTCTTGCTTTAACCTGCTTGAATTTGGACTGCAGTCTAGGGTGGAGGTCTTGCTTTAACCTGCTTGAATTTGGACTGCAGTCTAGGGTGGAGGTCTTGGGGTGTGTGACAAGCTTGCCAGAGCATGTGAAGACCTCGGAGAGGGCACCCAAGTAATACCTCCAGCAGCTGAGAAAAACCCATGTTTGGGACGAAAGCTCCCCTGTCTGATGGCAAAGGCCTATTGTGGCAAAAAACCCAGGGGTCAATTGACTGAGGGGCAACATGACTAGGCAAAGGAAACAAAGCAGACAGAAGATTCCAACATTAGACTCCTATTTGGGGGACAAAAAGGAGCAAAGCATGGAACAGGAGGAAGACAGTGAAGTCAGAACTCCTGCACCAAAAGCTTCAAAGGAAATTATGAGCTGGTTACAGGCCATAGAGGACCTTAAGAAGCAGATGAGAGAAGTGGAGGAAAAATTGGGAAGAGAAATGAGAACAATGCAAGAAAACTACAAAATCAGAGTCAACAGCCTGACTGAGGAAAATCACACCTTAAAAAAAGACTGATTCAACTGGCAAAAGAGGCTCAAAAAGGCAATGAGGAGAGGAATGCCTTGAAAAGCCAAATTTGTCAGATGGAAAAAGACTCTCAAAAGCTCAATGAGGAGAATCGTTCCCTCGGATTTATATTGGAGCAAAGGGAAGCTAGTGACTTTGAGAGAAATCAAGATGATGTCAAACAGATCCAAACAAATGAAAGAATAGAAGGCAATGTGAAATATCTCATGGAAAAAAACTACTGACCTGGAAAATAGATCCAGGAGAGATAATTTAAAAGTTATTGGACTATCTGAAAACCATGATCAGGGAAAGAACCTAGAAATCATCCTCCAAGAAATTCTCAAGGAAAACTGCCCTGATGTGTGAGAACAAGAAGGAAAAATAGAGATTAAAAGAATCCACCAATCACCTCCTGAAAAAAAGATCCCCAAAAGAAAACTCCTGGGAATATTATAGCCAGGTTCCAGAATGCCGAGATCAAGGAGACAATATTATGAGCTCGTAATATTGTCTCCTTGATCTCAGAATTTTATTATTGTGGAAACACAATCAGGATAACCCAGGATCTGGCAGCTTCTACACTGACGGATAGAAGGACCTGGAGTAGGATATTTTGTAGGGCAGAGGAGCTGGGATTAAAACCAAAAATCACCTACCCAGCAAAACTGAGTATCATCTTTCAGGGGAAAATATGGTCATTCAGTGGAATAGAGGACTTTCAAGCATTATTAATGAAAAAAACACAGTTGAATAGAAAATTTGACATCCAGATACCAGAAGGAAGAGAAGCTTGAGAAGGTAAACAGAGAAAAGAAATCATAAGCCACTGATCAGAGTTGAAGTATTAACATTCCTACATGGGAAAATGATAATAGTAACTGATGAAACTTTTCTCAGTATGAAAATAATTGAGGGGAATAGAAATATATATATATATATATATATATGCATATGTATATATACACATATACATATATATAGGAGGGTATACGAGCATATGAATGAATACATGTGTGAATGTGTGTATATATGCTTGCAGGTATACATACCTAGAGGGCACAGGACCAATTTAATAGGAAGGGCTGATACTTAAAAGACGAAATTAAGAGGTGAGAGAGGAATATAATGAAAGGAAATAGAGAGAGACAGAATTGGGTAAATGATCTCATAAAAGAAGAGGCAAACGTAAAGGATTACAATGGAGGGGAGCAATAGGAAGGCAAAAGGGAATGGGTCAACCTTATTCTCACTAAATTTGGCTCGGGGAGGGAATGAAATACACACTAAATAGGCTACCTCACCCTACAGGAGAGTGGGGGGAAGAGGATGAGGGGGATGGTGATGAAAGGGAGGGCAGGCTGGGGGAAGGGAATTTGGAAGCACTCACTTTCGAAAAAGGATGGGATCAAAGTACAGAATACAACAAGTGGGTGGTGGGATAGGAGGGAGGGAAACATAGACAGTCTTTTACAATATATCTACTATGTTAATATCTTGCATTAGCTATACATGTACAATCTATAATGAACTGCTTATCTTCCCTGTAATGGTGGGTGACAAGGGAGGAGGGGAATGAACCTGGAATTCAAAGTTTTAAAATCAAATGTTTAAAATTATATATACATATATACTATTATTAATACTATCTTAAATGTAATTGGGAAAGAAGATATACAGGTACTGGGGCATAGAGTTCCACCGTGCCCTACTGGAAAAGTCTAAGGGGATATGGGAGAACAGGTGGGAGAGAGCAGATTGGAGGAGGGGATATCCTGTGGGACTGCTATTCTGGGGTGGTGGGTAGGGGAAAAACGGGGAGAAAATTTGTAACTCAAAATCTGGCGGAAATTAATGATGTAAATCAGAAGTTAATAAAGTATTTGAAAAATGAAAAAAAAATAAAGAATTGAAAATGGATGTGCCCGAGGGCGGCTAAGTAGTGCAGTGAATAGAGCACCAGCCATGAAGTCAGGAGGACCCGAGTTCAAATCTGGATTCAGAAACTTAACATGTGCGAGCCATGTGACCTTTGACCAGTCTCAACCCAAATTGCCCTGCCCTCCATCCTTCCCCTTCCAAAAAGCAAAAAAAGAAAAAAATAGATATGTCATAGAGGTCAATAAAGTCTTATGCTGGGGACAAGTATGTTATAACATATAGCCTATTAAGGAATTCCAAAGATGGAGATTGAAAGCCATTCAAAGGGAAGCATATGCGCAAGGAGAATATGGGCTGCTGACATGGCAAAGGTGAGAGATTACAGCTAGATAGCCAGATGTGTTCTACCACTATCCTTGTCACATTAGGATAGAGTGTGGAGGGCGTCACCACTCTGGGTATAGATCCTATGGCAAATTTATAGGAGGACATGAACAAAACTCCCAAAGAATGGGCATGCATGAATCAGTTGGCAACTGAATTGTTAGAGAGAAAAATCCATATTGATAAAGTCAGAGTTCCAGTTTTTCAGTTTTTGTCAAATCCAAAGGGAAGACGTTTGTTCAATATTAAGTTAAGGGAACGTATCTAGCAAAGTTACCCAGTGATCCGTTTTTGGTCTTGGACTTTTTTTTTCAAATGATGTGTATAAAGGCAGACATGACAGTCTTATATGATTTTCAGATAGCAAAAACTGTTTAGTATTACCTAACCCATTATATAATAGAATCAGAAGTCCAAGGAAGATATTACTGATGAGAAACTGTAAATCAATGGAATAATTTAAATATAAAATGAATAAATATTAAGTCTTACAGTTGGATTATAAGGAAAACAATAACTACAAATGCAGAATGGAGTGGGAATAGTGGTACAGTAGCTTATTTCAAATCCATATCCAGAGAAAGAATTATGGAGTGTGGATACAGATTGAAGCAAACTACTTGCTTTTTCATTGTTTTGTTTCATTTCTTATTCCTCATTCATTCCGTTGGTTATAATTCTTTACAGCTTGACTAATGTTTAATGAAGGTATATGTGGAACTTTTATTAGATTGCATGTCGCCATGGGGAGAAAGGGGGGAGGAGAAGGATGGGGAAAAAATTTGGAAATAAAAAACTTGTGGAACTGAATGTTGTAAACTAAAAGTAAAGAAATTTAAAAAAAATCTGAGGGTACTTCAAAATAAATGGCAACATTGTAACATGGTAGCCAAAAAAGTTAGTGAGTTCTTTAGCTTCATTATTCAATCCTTGGTGTCAGTACAGAAGGGAAGAGAAGTTTTGTAATCTCCCCAGCTTTACAAAATCTAGATTAGTCTATTCAATTCTGGACACCCTTTTTCAAGATGGACATTGATAAGATAGAGTATGAGCAGAGGACAACACCCAAGATGGTGAAGAGCCTTAGGTTCATGCCATGTAATGGTTGGTCATACAGATTTAGAGTACTCATCATGGAAAAGAGAAGATTTAGTGAGAGCTTTCATGTTAATGATGACTTTCATGTTGACTATGGAATAGACCGGCTCTGCTTGGCCACAAGAGGCCGAAATCAAATCGACCAAAAGCCAAATCATTTAGGTTTGATCTTACGAGTGTTTCTTTCAACAGTTAGAGGTATTAAAAAGCCAAATGGGCTGGTTCACTAGGTAATGGGTTCCACTTCCCTAGAGGTCTTCATGCCAAGGCTGGATGACCACCTGTCATGTTTATTATAGAGTTTGTTCATGTTCAGGCATAGTTTGAACCACACACTGTACTAAAACTTCTTATTTGAATCTCAAAACTATCCTGTGATGTAGATACTCTTATTATTCCCCTTTAACACTTGAAATAATTGAGGCAAACAGAGGTTAAGTAACTTAACTAGGGTCACAAAACTAGTTGCCTCACTAAGGCCATGTCTAACTTCAGCTTTCAGTCCTCCTTTCTCTCCAGAATTCCTTCCCAACATGCCATAATTTACAATTTGCAATAATCATCAATCAGGGATGCATGTAGTCCATGATTTTATTGGTCTAGAAGGCAATGAGTATTTAGCAGCTGGTCAAACTTATCTTCATTTTAGGCCTAATAAGCCTGGATGTTTGTCTTCCCTTGGTTTCCAAGTCTTAATAATGAGGAACACAAGGATTTGAGAAGTAATAAGGCACAACCCATTCCCCAACACAACAGAGATGAGCAGCCATTTTCTGAATTGCCCAGCCCAGCACTAATTAATATATGTAGTCCTTGGTTTCAGACACTTGACCCACTCCTGAGCTAGGCATTGGTAAAGGTTTCTTGTGTGCTTTGATTTTACATAAATCCCTGCTCTCTACAGCAGGGTATGATGAAGAGAATACTGGATTAAAATGAGAAAACTCATGTTTGAATCCTTCTCTTCTCACTTGCCACCTGTGTGGCATGGGACAATGGGCAACCTCTCTGGATCTTAATTTTTTCCTCATCTGCAAAATGAGCAACTTGGACTACATATCCTGCAAAAGTTCTTTCAGCTCTGAATCTATGATTCCTGGATGTCCTAGAATGTCTACTCTCCTATTTCACACCATTTGGACTTTCTGTCTCTGTGAAATAATAGGGTTTTTGCTTTCTCACAACTCTGACATTTTTGGTCCTATCTTCTCTCATCCCTACAGGCTGTAGCATTTTGTGTTCTAGGTGTCTTCTGATTGTTGACATTCTATTGCATTTCAGGGTCTACTTCAAATCTAACATCCAACACTTTACATTCTAAGTAAAAATACATCAAATTCCAAACTTCATTTCTCCTATGGTATTAATATTAAATCATTTGGTATGTAGGCTGCAATTGAGAATGTGTCTGGGTCAGCTGCTGATTTAGTGGCTCAGATAAATACTTCAGGGCTATTTGCTTGACACCCAATGGAGACTGTAAGAACTCAGTGGCTGACATGGCAATAATGATTGCCTTTCTATATGGATTATGCTGTTGGAATTCTATACTAGACCATGCAATGCCTGTCGAGTCATGAAGGGCAATTTCCAACATTTCAGTGTTTAAAGCCTTTTTCTTATGACTTTCCTAGAGGTACCATCCACACTCATTCATTTACACTGATGCAGCCTCCAGTCCCCTACCCCCATGACCACCCAACTGCTTCCTCAAAGGAATGAAAATAAGGCAGATAGGAAATTGGAAAGTGCCAATTGGGAAGTGATGATGCTCCAAAAGGCCCAACCTACCTGAGCAAGGACAAATTCTTCTTAGAGACACCTGAGTTCTTCTGGATGCATGTGGGTGGATGACTTATACCTTTCTGGTAATTTGAGGCCCCTCTTCCTGAAGCATTTCTCTAATCTAGTGCAAAGAAACAAGAGTCACTTGGGTAAATGTCTCCCGAGAAAAATCGTAATTGGTGAAATCATCTTCACTGTAAACAAGGGTTTAGATTGGGTGGTGCTGTCATTTCCTTTTTTTTTTTTTAAGTGAGTCTATATGAAGAATTTTATGTTGTTCATCTGGGACCTCATTTGCTGAAACACCCCTTCAGATTGCATCACACATCATCTTTTATCCCAGACAGATCATTATCATGGAACCAGTCACAAGATGCATAGAACTACTATATTTTAGAAATAAAATAGATTTTAAACATCATAGAATCTAACTACTTCTGATTAATTATAAGGAATCTGAGTCCCAGCAAGGAGAAATTATTTAACCAAGGTGACATAGTGGGTTAGTGTTAAAGCCATGATTAAAAATCAGGCAATATGACTCTGAGGACATATGCATTTCATTGATACCACAATTTGTAATCTAATAGACAACTCTTTATCATTCACAAGACTGTTGTTCATTTGGTAGATTGAAGCCTTCCTGTCATCCTCCTTTTCTCCTTCTCATTGTCTCATATTTCATAGACATTCTGTATATCTATGTGAATACCCTATTACACTTACATTACAAAGAATTTTTTATTTTTTTTTGCAGGATAACTTTATTATATATTTAAAATGAATAGCAAGTTGTACATAACTGATTTGAAGTTTCAGGGGCAATCACCTCATTGTTTAATTATACTATGTTATGGAAATGCTTGTTTTATTCCATAAATTAAAATAAATTTTAAATTACATTTCATATTTATTTTGAGTTTACATCATTCATTTCCACAAGATTTTGAGTTACAGATCTTCTCCCTGGCTCTCCCCCAACAAACTCCCCAAAACAGCGGTCCCAATTTATACCCCCTCCCCCCTCCAATATGCTCTCCCCTATATTTTCCCTCATACCCCCGCCAATTTTCCAGTAGGGCAAGATGGATCTCTATGCCCCAGTACCTGTATATCTTATTTCCCAGTTGCAGGTAAATAATAATAATAAAAATTATATATATATACATATATGTATATATAGATACATATGTGTTTGTGTCTATATATATATATATATATATATATATATATATATCTTTTGATTTTAAAACTTTGAATTTCAGATTCTTTCCCTTCCTCCATTGTTACCCACCCTTACTGGGAAGATAAAAAATTCAATATAGGTTGTATATGTGTAGCTATGCAAAACATTTCCATAGTGGATATATTGTTAAAGACTATGTTTCCCTCCATCCTATCCTGCCCCCTACTTGTTCTATTCTCTACTTTGATCCTGTCCCTTTTCAAAAGTGTGTGCTTCCAACTTCCCTCTGCCCCAACCTGCCTTCCCCTCCACTATCCCCCCTCTCATCCTCTTGCCCCCTTCTCTCCTGTAGGATTAGATACCCTATTTAGTGTGTATGTCATTCCCTCCCTAAGAAAAATTCAATGAGAGCAAATTTGACTCATTCCCTTTTGCCTTCCTGTTCTTCCCCTCCATTGTAACAGTTTTCCATTGCTTCTCTTAGATGAGATAATTTACCCCATTCTGTCTCACCCCATCTCCTCTCATATTCCTCTCTCACCTCTCAAATATACCTTTTAATTATGATCCCTTCCTATTCAACTGCTCCTGTGCCTGCTGTCTATGTATACCTGTACACATATGTACACACACTCAAATATGTATTCATATGCCCATATACCCTCCTATATAGACATACACACATATATTCCCTTCAACTATTCTCATACTGAGAAATCTTTCATAAATTATAATTATCATTTTTCCATGTAGGAATATAAATAGTTCATATTTGACAAGTTCCTTATTATTTCGTTTCCCTTTTTACCTTCTCATGATTCTTTTGCTTCTTGTATCTGACTGTCAAATTTTCTATTCAGCTCTGTTTTTTTTCATCAAGAATGCTTTAAAGTCCTCTATTCCATTGAATGACTATATTTTCCCCTGAAACATGATACTCAGTTTTGCTGGGTAGGTGACTCTTGGTTTTGATCCCAGCTCCTCTGCCCTCTGGAATATCCTATTCCAGGCCCTTCAATGCCTCAGTGTAGAAGCTGCCAGGTCCTGCACCTCTTTAACATACAAACCACAAAATCTGGTGCAATCTTGACTGTGATTCCAGTGTTTTGTGTCTTTCTGGTTGCCTGTTCCCTTGCACTGGACAGAGCTAAACTTCCTCTTTGTTTGGTACTGTGACCAGAGCTCTTTTCCCCGTGTGGTCAACCACTATCACTCCTCTTTATACTGGAGATGTGACCCAGAGTTGAGTATTGGCAATATAATTTCCAATTAATTAGTGCCAACTGTAACCCGTGCCACAAATAGTCCGCTGTTATCTCTTTCCGATCAATTCTCTGACTCCCTTATCATTTGTGGGTTGAGAGGACCCAAAGCTCCTTCTGCTGCTGCCCCAGTTTATGCCACTGCCACGTGTGGGTGTTGGACAATTCTCCATCCCAGTACCACAGACTTCTCCTGCCTCTGTGTTAAGTTTTCTTAAGCTATATCTCACTCTGACCTTTTGTTGGCTCTGTTGCTATAAATTTGATTTGAGGCATTATTTTAAGGACTTTTGGAGGGTAATATTAGGAGAGTTCAGTTAGGTGACTACCCCTGATCAACCATCTTGCCTCCATTTGCACTCTGGATTTTAACATGTTGCAGTTGAGGAAACTGTGGGGAAACAATTTATTTTTAATTCAAAATTATTGCCAAGGGCACCACCATTTCTACAGAGTACAGACAAATATGCTATTCATAATAAGGATATGGCAATCACTATGTAGAATGCTAAAAAAAAGGATCAATTGAAGGAACTGTAGATATTTAGCCTTGAGAAGAACTAAGAAAAGGCATGCTCATTGTCTTCAGGTGTGTGAAGGTTTTTATATAAAAGATGTCTTAGGCTTATTCTGTTTTGCCCTTGAGGACAGGCCTAGAAGAAAATGGTAGAAGATCCCAAAAGGCAGATTTAGACTCAGCAGGAAGAGATACTTTGTCATCTGTATTATCTGTCCTTTTACTAGATTTATTCCAAAGATGTTTACAACCAGCCAACAGAACATGAGTGTATATCCCAACATTTTTATATAATTTCAAAAAAACAGTTAATAGATGCACCTCTGTAATATTGCACACAAAATTAAGAGAAAAAGAGTGACTTGTCCCTGGACAGTTTCAGTGTGGAAATTATCAAATAATGGGAGATTGATACGATGCTATTCAGCAGTTCTCCACCGCCTAGCAGTTCTCAGACATTCTGGGTCCAAGCAGCTGCTTGCTCTCAGAAGTTCTGAAGTTATCAAGCTTGAGCTTTTCCTTATAAATGGTATTAATTACCTTCTCCCTGTTCCAGGCCCTTCCTGTTACAGGTTTATTCCACTATGGGACTCAAATGTTCTGGATCTTAAAACTTCAGGCAATCAGGAAAATCTTCAAATCCCATTATCATTACAAATTCCAAACAGAAGCTTGGATTTCATTCTTTTTTGTTTGTTTAATTTATTTCTTTTAGTTTTCAAAATTCGTTTCCACAAGATTTTCAGTTACAAATTTTCTCCCTTCTTTCCCCTACCCCCCACCCCAAAATAGCTCTTCTATTGACTACCCATTCCCCCACTCTGCTCTCTCTTATATCCTCCTGCATTCACCCTCTGACTTACTAGTAGGGCGAGATGAATTTCTATATCCCCTGCCTGTATATCTTATTTCCCAGTTACATGTAAAAATTTATATGTGTGTGTGTTTTAACATTTAATTTTAAATCTTTGATTTCCAGATTCTTTCCCTTCTTCCCTTGTCACCCACCCCTATTGACAGAAAAAGCGATTCCAATAGGTTACACATGTATAGTTGTGCAAAACATTTCCATAGTAGATATATTGTGAAAGAAGGACTATATTTGCCTCCATCCTATCCTGCCCATCACTTATTCTATTTTCTACTTTGACCATGTCCCTTTTCAAATATGTGTATTTCTAACTACCCCCCCCCCCAATCTGCCCTCCTTTCTATCACCCTCCCTCTTATCCTCTTCCCCACTATTTTCCTATAGGGTAAGATAACCTATTTAATGTGTATTTTATACCTTCTTTAAGTCAAACTCAATGAAAGTAAAGTTGACCCATTCCCTTTTGGCTTCTATTCTTCCCCTCCATTGTAACAGTTTTCTCTTGCCTCTTTTATATGCGGTAATTTACCCTATTCTATCTCTCCCTACGTCCTTTCATTACATTCCTCTCTCACCTCTAAATTTCACCTTTTAAATTTCATCCCTTCCTATTAAATTGGTCCTGTGCCCTCTATCTATGTATACTTGTACACATATATACACACACTTACATATGTATTTATACACCTATATTTGCACGTATATAAACATTCTGAGAAAAGTCTCATGAGTTACAACTATCATTTTACCATGTAGGAATGTAAATAGTTCAATTTTAATAAGTTCCTTATGATTTCTTTTCCCTCTTTTCCTTCTCATGCTTCTCTTACTTCTTGTATTTGACAGTCAAATTTTCTATTCAACTCTATTTTTTTTTCCACAAAAATGCTTGAAAGTCCTCTATTTCATTGAATGACCATATCTTCCCCTGAAACATTATACTCAGTTTTGCTGGGTAGGTGATTATTGGTTTTAATCCTAGCTCCTTTGACTTCTGGAATATCATATTCCAATCCCCTTTATCCCTTAATGTAGAAGCTGCTAGATCTTATGTTATCCTTGTTTTGTTTACACAATACTCAAATTGTTTCTTCCTGGCTGTTTGTAATATTTTCTCCGTGATATGGGAACTCTAGAATTTGGCTATAACATCCTTGGAGTTTTCTTTTGGGGATCTTTTTAAGAGGTTATGGGTCAATTATTTCAGTTTCTATCTTGTCCTCTGATTCTCAAATATCTGGGCAATTTTCCTCGACAATTTCTTGAAGGATGATTTCTAGGGTTTTTTTTTGTTTGTTTGTTTGTTTTTATCCTGGCTTTCAGGTGCACAATAATTTTTATATTTTCCAGCTCAGTGGTTTTTCCAATATTTCACATTGCCTTCTATTATTTTTTAATTTATTTGGGTATGTTTTATAGTATTTTGATTTCTCATGAAGTCATTAGCTTCCCTTTGCTCCAATCTAATTTTCAAAGAATTATTCTCTTCAGAGAGTTTTTGAAATTCCTATTCCATCTGGCATTTTCAACTTATTAAGGTAATCTTCTCCTGATTGGGTTTTTGGGCCTCTTTTGCCATTTGAGTTGGTCTATTTTTTTTAAAAGCAATTGGGGTTAAGTAACTCGCTCAAGGTTACATGGCCAGTTATTTTTTTGTGTGGGAGCCAAGTATCTGAGGCTGGAACTGATCCTGAGTCTCCCGACAGTGGGGCTGGCACTCTTATTCACTGTGCCACCTGGCTGCCCCAAGTTGGTCTATTTTTAAGGTATTATTTTCTTCAGTCAGATTGTTGACTCTGTTTTTATTAGTTTCTTGCATCATTCTCATTTCTCTTCCCAGTTTTTCCTCCACTTCTCTTACCTGTTTTTCAAAATCCTTCTTGAGCTCCTCCATGGCCCGCAACCAATTAATATTTTTCTTGGAAGCTTTTGATGCAGGAGTTCTGACTTCTTGGTCTTCTTCCCATTCCATGTTTTAATCCTTTTAGTCCACAATAAAAGATTCTATGGTCTGGTCGTTCTTCCTCTGCTTGTTCATCTTGTTAGTCAATTACTTGACTTTTGAGCTATTTGCCATGGTAGAACTCTGCTTCCAGAGTAGAGAGCTTTGTCCCAAATCATTGTGGTTTTCACAAATGTTGTCCAAGGTCTGAAGAGGGTACCTTCTCTACAGCCACTATAAGCTCTGGCACACTGGTGTTTCTCACCCCCGGACTACCACCCCAAACAGCAACCCAAATCCAAGCACATTAAAGCTTGAGCAATTACCCTATGAATGGTTGCTTGTTCCCCCAATGATCTGCAGGCCAGGAGCTCTGGAGGCAGCCAAATGGCAGCAGCTGCAGCCACTGGATCTCCTTCCCGTCTGGCCCTGGGGACATGCACTCTTCCCTCACCAAGTTCCAACACAGTTCCCATTCACCTATTACTTGTTCTTTGGTGTTTTTGAGGTCTGGAAACTGCCACAGCTGCTGGTGATAAACTTTCCTGAAGTCAGCTCCATGTGGTTCGGGGCCACCCTGGGCTTGCCATGCCTGATGCTTAACTAGAACCAGCTCCCAGCTTCATGGGATAGACCTTTCCTGTTGGCCTTCCAAGCTGACTTCAGTGGGATATTGGTTTCTGTCTGTCACTTCGGGGGTTCCCTAGCTCTAAAATTTGTTTAGAGTCGTATTTTATAGGTATTAGAGGTGGTTGTAGAAGAAGCTCACAGAATTTCCTGCTTTTACTCCACCATTTTGGCTCTGCCCCTCCTTTTGTATTTAGTTTCAAGATGAATAAATGAAAAAAAGATAAGAAAACAATTCCCCTGGTACAATGTTCACTACTTTGAATAAACTGAAATAAAGACCTGGGCAACTTCTCAAAGGTAATAATTATGAATTGAAAGCTCATTTTCATGAAGAAAATATAATACATTTAACTTCTGGTATTCTGGATTTATGCCATTTTGCATAGATCCCTCTGTGTAAGGAGAAATTTGAATGACTACTAAGGGCTCCTAGAATCAGTTCATAAAGGATTACACAAAAGAAGCAAATACCTCCCCCCAGCCCCAGCAAATTGGTGGGGAGTGTCATGTTACAATAGTGGACAGTTCTCAAATGAATGATCAGATATTCTTTGTTACTAAACTTAATGTGATTTTGTCACGGATTTCTTGTGCTTATACCTTTCTTAGATATGGAGAATACATTTATAATTCTTCATTATGATATATTCATAGTCAGTTACTGCAGACTTGACCATGTTTCTTCTCATAGATTTCAGCCCTAACTTTAATGTTTATTTTTTAACTAATCTTCTGAAAAAGACATCTTTAAATTATTACTATGCCATGATTTTAATTAACCAACACAACCTCCATTATAAAATGTTACTAGAACATACAATAGGGAAAATGAATTTTAGGTTTGATCAGTTAGGGAGTGCATGAACAAATTGTAGTGTAAAAATACCTTGAAGTATTTTTATATAAGTATAAGTATAGTACCTTATGGAACAGAGGTGAATTCAGGACAATGTAAAAAAAATGTAAGGCGTAAAGAAAACAGAGCCAGGGTAACAATAAGCATGATAATAGCAATGTGAATGAGGGCATCACAGTTATGGTCTAAACTCAGATTAATGCCAATGTCTAATCATGGACCCCGAGAGTTAATCATGAAACATTTTCTCACCTCAAGACAGATAGAGAAAGTAAACACTGTAGTTAAATGAATAATGCATCCATTCAAATACATAGTTGTTGTGTCAGATTTGCTTGATTACTTTTTGTAAGGGAAAGTACTATACTCGATACTTTTAGATTACATGCCAAGAAGATGACTGACAAAAAAAAGATACCAAATAAACATTTTTAATGTGAGTGTGGGAAGTATATGGTCTCAGTAGGGAGGATATGTTCATACATCTACTTCACATACATATATGTTCACTTACGTGCTCTAACCATGGCTAAGAAGAACCAAAAAGTCTTCATATCTCTTTGATTACCACACTGCCTCTTTAGATGTTTGTGAAAATATCAATTAATCTGCAAACACTTATTGTGAGTCATCAATATGTAATCTTGGAGAAACCCAGACATGGTGGAAATTGTGGTGTTATTTAGCCTGTAATTTATTTTGGACAATTCTCTTCACAGCATCCTTCACATCCTTGTTCCTCAGGCTATAGATCAAGGGATTTAACATAGGACTCACAAAAATATAGAAAACTGCTACAATTTTCCCTTGTTCTACAGACGTCTCTGAGGTGGGTCTTAGATACATGCAAAAAAGAGTCCCATAAAAGACAGTGACAGCTGTCAGGTGGGAGCCACAGGTAGAGAAAGCTTTACGTCGGCCCTCAGTTGAGCGGATGCGCAGGATGGCCGTGAATATGAACATGTAAGAGATAAGAATGATTGTGAGAGAGCAAGTAAGGTTAGAACCAGCAACTATAAACATGGCAGTTTCTTTGATGTAAGTGTCTGAGCAGGAGAGGACCATGAGAGGTGGGTCAGCACAGTAGAAGTGGTTAATCTCATTAGGGCCACAGAAGGATAGACGGAGTATCAGGATGGTTTGTATCAAGCTGTTGACAAAACCATAGATGTAGGGTGCTGTGACCAGAGAGATGCAGACGTTCTTAGACATTTTACTACTGTAGAGCAGTGGATTACAGATAGCCACATAGCGGTCATGAGCCATAACTGTGAGCATGTAATAATCTGTCATCACCAAAGCAATGAAAACATGAAACTGTATGATGCAGCCAACAAAGGAAATGGTTTTTCTTTGAGATAAAAAATTGACCAGCATCTGAGGAGTGACATTGGTGGAATAACAAAGATCCACAAATGATAAGTGGCTGAGGAAAAAGTACATGGGAGTCTGAAGTTTGGGGTCACTCCTGATCAGTGCAATCATTCCCACATTCCCCGCTACAGTAATGAGGTAGATGAGTAAAAATATTACAAAGAGGATGGGCTGCAACTCTGGAAGATCAGTCAGTCCCAAGAGAATAAACTCGGTGACCATGGTATGGTTTATCTTGGACATTTTGTTCAGTTAATACCTAAGAAGGACAAAAAAGGGAAGATAAGCATGACCATTTCCTGTTAAGTATTACACTTTACTTTCTCATGTCTTCCATGCCTTCTTTTTCCTCTGTACTCTCCTACACATGGCCCACTGAGAACTCAAGTAACATGCTTTCCCTGGCTGTTTGGAAGCCCCTGATACATTCTAGAATTAAACATTTTAACGATCTTGAAATTCATAATGAATTAACATATGATCACAGCAGCTAAAAGGTGGATCTTAATTTTTAAGTTGCATAAATAGAGACAAATGGAAATAACAGAGAGAAAGCACTATCATTAAGGGGAATGAGGCAAGGCTTATTGTAAAAGATGAAATTTTAACTGGGACTTTAAGCCAAATAAGTCAGGTAGGTAAGAAGAAGGAGAGAATTCCAGGCATATGGGATGATTAATAAAAATTCCCCATCCACACATGGATTTTCTTTTGTCATTTACCTCAAAGAGGTCAATCTGTCACCAGAAGACAGAGAACCAGAGGGAAGCAGAATATAGTAAGACTGGAAATGTAAGAATGGGTCAAAATCTGAAGTTCTTTGAACGTCAAAAAGTGACGTTGCCCATAATACTGACATAGGGCTTCAGAATGTGTTGGAGGCCGCCTTCATTTTTTCTTTGCCCTCTGAAAATGCCAGTGAGGTACTCCGGTCTTCTACTTGTCACTCCGAGTTGTCCTCACCGAATTGACCCATTTTCCTTTCTTATCTTAGATTTTCCCCTAATGGTATCTTCTCTTCCAAAACTTCTTCAAAATTTCCCAGTAGTATGTTTTCACTTGTTCATCTCCACTATTGAAGCCACCCCCCCCCGTAAAAACCAAACATTTTGATAACATAGTACAATGAAAAAGATTATTGCACATGAAACTGGAAATCCACTCTGCACAATTTGCTATTCTTTTCAAATATACAACATAATTACCATGTAAATTTCTTATTTTTCTTTCCTCCCCATCTACTGCAGACATGTCTACTATTAGGCACAAATAGGTGGGTAGGTGTGTGTGTATGTGAGTGTATATGTATGTGTGTCTCTGTGTGTAAAATTATTCTATACATACTTCTTTTTATGAGTTCTTTGTCTGGATGCAGATAGTGTCTTTCTTCATATGTCCTTATTTGGGTATCTATAATACCCAAAATAAATTATTTGTTCAAAGTCATTCTTGAGACAATATCGCTGTACCATATACAGTATTCTCTTGGTGCTGCTTATATCTCTCTCCATTATTTCCTTTCTTATAAGACAATAGTATTCCATCACAATCATACACCACAACTTGTTCAGCCAAGGTACACCTCTTAATGAAATGTAAAATCGCTGACTGAAGTTGACACTAATAAAATCAGAGATTATGTTTTCTTTTTAAGGCTATGGAATAAAATCCCAGACTTGAAGTCAATGATGTTCTAACTCAGACCCAAAAACACTTTGAAGATGTGTAAAATAATTACATTTTCTAAACTTGTTTCCCCATGGCAAAGTTAAAAGGTGTTAGTATCATCAATTGCCTAGGGATATAGTGAAGCTTACTGGAGATAATGGAGGCAAATTGATTTGCCTTCAATAAACATTAAAACACAGTGTAAATATGACTTTTGACCATTTCCGTGAGCAGTTTTGCACTGGACAAAGCACAAAGTGGAAAGACTTTAGACTTTGTGGTTTTTTGTGACTGCCATAGCCACCTCCTGACTCACATTCACCATGCAGACTGGACAAATCTCTTTGTCTTATCCCGAACAACTGCTGTGCAATCATGATTCCTTCATGCTGTTCTTGTGAATTTTATTTTTTAACCAATTTTAAGAATTCTCATTTACTACAATGGAATCATTCCCTAAAATTACAGTCAATGATACATCTAACCTGCCAGGATTTCTTTGGGATGCTGACTTTATCATGTAATGTGTTTGCTATTCCTCTAAATTTTATCTTATCTTCAAATACAATGAGCCATCTATTCCTGTTCATCACATACATAGACACAACACAATTTGTCATTACTGTTGCACTTGGTTTTCCTCAGCAGCCTTGACTCATTCTCTAATATTTAGAACTGTACAGTAAGTCTAACAAGAATCTAAGCAAAACACAAATAAAAATACAAATCTACAGAAAAAGCTAGAAATAATTTCTTTATAAATTAGGAATATGTCCTTGCTTACCTTCCCCTTCACCTCTGTTAGTAGAGAAATTTAGTTTTTAATTTATCTTTGGTCATCATCTTTGACTGAAATTATCCTGTTAGGATATGCTCTCTGAGGGAATGAAACTCCTCCCCCACCCCCACACCAAAATGCATTTAGAGAGTGTTTCTTGGGGAAGTTAATTTTCTCTAAATTGTTGAAAATAAACATATACTAATATGCTATAGGCCTGTTTGGACTATCATGTCATCTCTTTCCTCTCTTTTAGAACAAAATTCTTTGCAAGGGCTGTCAATAATCAATACCTCTCCTTCTCCTTTCACTTTCTTCTTAACTCCCTACACTCTGGCTTCCAACCTCATCATTCAGCCAAAATTGTTCTCTCCAAAGTTGCCGGTGATTGCTTAATTAGTAGATCTGATGGCCTTCTTTCAGTCTTGTTCTTTCTTGATTTCTCTGCCAACTTTTCTTGAGATTTGTGTGTCACCTCTCTTTCTTGGTCCTCCTCCTTATCTGAATATTGCTTTTCAGTCTCCTTTCAGCCAATTGTGGGTATTCTCCAGGGTTCTGTATTGGTCCCTCTTCTCCAAACAATTTTTGATTTGGTAATTTCATCAACTCCTATGATGCTGTTGCCATTCTCTAGACTTATAATTTTCAAATCTATTTATCCCATCCTAAACTCTCTTCTTACCTCCAGTCTTGCATTTCCAACTGAGCACTGCATATCTCAGATTGGACATTCAAACACAATATGTCCAAAACTTAACTTATCTTCCCTCCAAAACCCTCTCCTGCAAACTTCCCTCATACTCTTGAGAGTACCACCATAATCCCACTCACCCAGGCTTCCAACCCAAGAGGTACCTCTTGCCATGTACTCTAAATTTAAATTCTGTAACATCTCTCATATTTGCTCCATTTTCTATTCTGACACTGCCACCTCTTGGTACAGGCCTTCATAACCTAATACATGGATTACTTCAATAGCCTTCCTGTTGGTCTTCTTGTCTCAGATCTCTTCCTATAATAGTCTATCCTCCAGTCAACTGTCAAATAGTTGCAAAATTTCAGGAGGTTTGACCTTGTCACTCCCCTTAACCCATTCAGTAAATTCCAGTGGTTCCCTTTAGCTCCATGATCAAATATATAATCCTGTGTTTGGCATTCAAAGTCCTTTATAAGCTACCCCCTCTTACCTTTTCTGTCTTCCTACACCTTAGCTATCTGCAGATACTTTGCAATGCAGCTGCACTGGTCTTCTTGCTTTTCTCAGACCAAGGCATGCCATCTTGCATCCACACATTTTTGCTGCCTGTGCTTTGTGTCTGCAATTCTCTCTATCCTCATCTCTACCTCCTGGCTTCCTTGGTTTCTTTCAAATCTAAGATAAAATACTTATTTCTACAGGAATCCTTCACAGTTCCCAAGTCAGTAGCACTTAAAGCTAATTCCTTCATTCAGTTCCTCTTCAATTAATTTATATTTAACTTGTTCATCCATATTTGTTTGGATGTTGTCTCCCTCGTTAGAATTTCTTGAGAACTTCTGAGATCTCCTTGAGAACAGGGACTGGATTTTAGTCTTGTTTGTTTGTTTTTGTTGTCCCAGTGCTTAGCACAGTGCCTGACACATAGTAATTGAGTGGTGGATTGTTTGTTGTGACCTTAAGTACCCCTCCATCTACCATTTCTACAACTTTGTCTTGGATTGTCTCCCTACCTGGGCTTGTCTTCCTCCTCACTTCTGCCTTCAGAATACAGATCTGCTGCCCTTTCCTGCTGAAGGAGGTTTGTTTGTATGTCTTTACTTCTGATTTCTCCAGCTATACTCAACATTATTTTGTGTTCCCTTTCTCTGTGTTTTGTAGACACACACACACATATAAATATAGATATAGATGGATGGATGGATGGATGGATGGATGGATGGGTGGATGGATGAATAGATAGATAGATAGATAGATAGATAGATAGATAGATAGATAGATAGATAGATAGATAGATAGATAGATA
>NW_027185804.1:42253354-42272449 GCF_028583685.1 Petaurus breviceps papuanus
ATAGATAGATAGATAGATAGATAGATAGATAGATAGATAGATAGATACCCTGTAGTGGAATATGCATGTTCCTTGAGGGTTGGGACTGTTCAAGTTCTGTCTCAGCTCAAAGCCTGATAAATGTCACTAATTCAGTAAATGCTTATTGAATTGAATTTGCTTGATCTTCGATAATCATCAGTTCAACCCCCTCATCTTACATATAAGGAGATAAAAGTCCACAGATGTGAAAATGACTTACCGAGGATACTATGCGTAATTAATGACAGAAGAATTAAAAATGCTGTTCTGGGAAAAGACTAAATTCCCGCTCCCCCCCCCCTTTATTTTAGGTTGCAGTAAAATCCTTTTTTTTTTCCTTCTTCCTACAGAAGAATAGTCATTTATGTTTGTATAGTGCTTTAAACTTATGTTGATTTATTCATAACCATTGAGTGAGGGAGTATTAGAGTCACTATTTTGCAAGTGAAGTTTCAAACATTAAATACCTTTCCCAGGAATGCACAACTAGTATGGGACAGATGGAGATCAGAATCCAAGTTTTTCTGGAGGATACTTTCAATTACACACAGTTTTATTTTGTTTTGTTTTGTTCTCCTCCACCCTTACAATCCATATCACCGAGATTTTCCTGATCACTTCCTATTTTACAATTCTTACCTGAAAAAAAGAACAAAGTAAATCTGAAAGCAGAGCAGTATGTGATTTACTCTGAATTCCATATCCCACACAATTTCCATCCCTACCTGTGAAAGGAGATTTTTCCAGGAAGACAGAATCATGATGGCAACTGAATGATGTTTATGAGAACCTTATCACTTTGGGACTGAATCCCTGGGGTTCAATTAACCTCCCTCCCCCATGAAGACATAACAGAGATATTACTTAGTTCATAATATTCACAGGAGAAATCAAACTTGATTTTCCTAATGAATGAAAGCCCATGGAGTCAGTAATCATGTTTTTGTTTTTGTTTTTTCCTTACCTGTTAACCAGTGACCCATAAATCAGTCAACTTTCCTGTGGGTGATGCAACAAATGGTCTATAAAATGGCAATAATTATAAGAACTATCTTCCAGGGTTGATTCAAGAATAAAATGAGATAATATTTATAAGGCATTGAGCATGGTGCCTGAATCAAGATTGGCACTACATAAATGGTTGTGGTTGTTCTTACGTGAAACCAGGGAATAATGTGTTGTATTGATTAAATATAACATTTATATTTCGAAGGGAGGAAAATGAAATCAGATTAGACAAACTAGTGAAGGATAAAGGGACTAGAGATTGATAAAGAGGGCATAGACCAGGTTTAAGAGAGTTGAGGCATTGCAGAGATTGAATGATGGGAGGCTATATTGGGATATAGAGTATAACCGTCACTGGGCATGTGTGAATTGGAATGGAGTGGGATATGAGAACACTAAAGAACTTGAGCATTCATATATCTGAGGGAGCATCAGTAAGAATATTAAAATCCCCTCGTATAAGGACAAGAATTGGGAAGGAGAGGAGGAAAATGAGCCAGGTACTGAACTCCTTTGGAAATCAGTTAGTCAAAAATCAATCAACAAGTATTCATTAAGTCCTCAATATTTACCAGATTATTTTTAAGCATGGGGTACAAAGAAACAACAGAAAATATCATATTATCTTGTTTTGTTTTAATAGGACATAAATAGGACTTATTTGTCTGTTTCTCTAAACTGACATTAAGGGGACTGTTTTGGTTATGGTTGTAAGAGATGGAAATGGGTAGAAAAAAATATCAGCAGGATAAATAAGTAGAAGATGACTCATGAGGGCTGGCTAGCAATAGGTGGCTATATGAATTGTCTTCATGCTCTCATCAATCAGGATGGCATAACAGCCAAAGGAGGAATTGCAAAGCTGAGATGATTAAGTCCTGGGGATGGGATCATGGACTGTATTGACCAAACTCTACCTCAAATCTGGTATTGAAATTGTGGGACATTTTTTTAGGAAATAAGATGCAAGAGGGTTGAAACAACAGGTAGAAAGGATAGTCCATTGCAAGCATAGGAGACAACGTGAATTAAAACATAAAGAGAGAGTGATTCTAATGTACCTTATTAGAGTTGGAAGAGTAACTTAAACTTCCTACTAATAATGATTCAGTCATGCCACATTTATATTCAAGTAACACAGAAATGATGCCCTTAAATCAGCTTTTAAAGAAGTTTGGACAAAGTAAGTAGGAAAAACTTCTAATATGAGGACAGAAGACGCTGGAAAATCCAAGGTTATTTCCCTTTGAGAAAGGAGATAGAGATCCTGGTATACTGGGAAGACTCCCAGTGGGTTCTAGAGCAGTATTTGGACCTAACTAGAGAAGAGCTCACCTGGAATGAAGCTTGGCATTGGTGTAGCATATGTTTCAGGGGTTTCTTATTTTAGGATAGTAACAGGAATAGTGGTATATTGTGATTTCTCTTGGTTTAGGGAAATTCCTAATTTCTGACTTTCTTAGTAGCACTTTGTAGCAGCAAGCACCCCAAGCATCCTCAGGGTTTGCTGCCAACACAGGTTCTTGGATCTGCTTTGATAAAGGAAAGCAACTCAAAATGGGATAACAAGCTTACTTTAATCAGTCAAACATATATCGTTTACCTAGTTCAGGGGAAAGAGGTCAGCACCCCAAACTTCAGAATATACAGACAGAATTATCAAGACAGAAACAAATCAAGTAGACAGATTTCAAACTGTCCAACCATTACATCCATACCCAATCAACATCTGGGTTTCAAAGCCGGGGGGCTCTGGATAACGGCTTCCCAGAATCCAGATCAAATCACAGAACACTTCTCAAAGTGAGCCCCAAAACAAAGCTACACATCAGGGCTTATATAGCCTTCTCCTGGCTCATAGAATGTAACAACCTTGTTGACTCACTGGCCAATCAAGAAGTATCTACTGAAAAACAAGCTTCCCACCCCAGGCTCCAGGTGTACCTTAGCCTAGGGGCAGGGAAGATCTTCAAAATTTACCTTCCCATTACACACTTGGAATAATATGTATGTACTGTGGAGTCTACAAAGGGAGAAACTTCTGTGATGGTGATTATTCACATGGATATGTAAATTATGGCTATCTACCTTAAGATACACAAAACACTTGTGAGGTGGTTAGTGAATTAATTATTTAGTATACACATTGGCATATGAGAAAATTAGGGCTCATAGAGATAAAGTGGCTCTTGCAAGGAAGCTACACAGCTAGCAGATGTAAAACCTGAGATTTTAACTCAGTTCTCTTCTGTTGAGTGCTGCCTCACAAAGAAAGGAGAGACTGGGAACTTGGGTCAAAGAGGTGTTTCTTGCCAGCATGTACTGAGTGAGATGATGAAAATTATATTAAGTTCCTACATTCTAAATGGTATTTGCAAAATTAACATTGTCAAAGATCAAGGTAAGCACTGACCACCTCAAAGTATAAGGAGATATTTCTATATCAAGATACACAATACAAAATTATAGATGCTTAGAAGACTTACACTTTATTGATTTTTTTTAAAATAAAACTTTGCAAGGAATCGAATCACCATCTTTAGAGGATTTTCTCTCCATGGTCTAACAAAATGTCACTTTATCTAATCAGAGGAAAACCATTACCATCAGTATCAATAGTCACAGGATCATATTTTTGGAAATTGAAGTACCCTTGGATGACTTCTAGTCCAATTCTCTCTTTTTAAAGATGACAAAACTGAGTGTCAGGGAGGTTAGATGACATAATCAAGGTCACACAAGTAATGGCAAGGGTAGTGTTTAAGCCCATGTTCTCTGGGTATACAAGCGTTGCTCTTCCCTATACTACATACTTGTTATAACAAGTTCAACCTTGTGGTTGCATTCAATTTTTATTAAAATCCTCTTCAATACACAGCAGTGTACCAGGAAAGGATCCATGCATTTTGTAAGTTTCCCTCAGGAGTTTCTTTTCTTTCTTCCTGTTAACTCATTATGATATGGTCGGCATTGTATTTCTTTGCATTTTTTAATATTTTCCCCAAAGATCCTCCTAAGATCCTTTGATATCCTTGTTCCTCAAGTGTAGATAAAGGGGTTTGGCAGAGGACAGAGATAGATACAAAACACTACAATGATTCTGTTCTGTTCTGCGGACTGCTTGGTGGCAGGTCTCATGTACAAGAGGGTGCCCTGAAACGTGGTGACTGATGTCAGGTGGGAGCCACAAGTGGAAAAGGCTTTGTGTTGTCCCTCAATGGAGTGGATACATAGGATGGAGGCAAAGATGAAAATGTATGAGACAAGAATGACCAAGGGGGAGCTTGAGAGGTTCCTGCCTGCAGAGATAAGTATGCCTGTCTGCTTGACATAGGTGTTAGAACAGCTCAGTACTAACAAAGGGGATTCAGTGCAATAGAATTGGTTGCTGGAGTTAGGGCCACAGAAGTTCAGGCAAGATGTCAGGTTGACATGCACTGCGGCTACAAGGATCCCTTAGCATAAGGAATGGTGGCCAACCAGAAGCAAGTGCTCCTGGACATCATGTTACTCTAAAGTAGTGGACTCCAGATGGCCATGAGCAGCCATAGGGCATCACAGCTAATGTGAAGTATGAGTAATGACCAAGGCAATGAAAACATAGCATTTGGTCAAGAAAGCAACATAATAAATGATTTTCTTCTCAGAAGAGAAGCCAGAATGAGGGGTGTGACATTAGTGGAATAATACACATCCACAAAGGCAAGGTGGCTAAGGAAGAAGCACATGGGTGTATGCAGGTAAGAGGTAACTCTGATCAGTATAATCATTCCAAGATTCCCTGTTAAGGTAATGAGGTAGACAACCAGAAACACCATAAAAAGGATGAGTTGCAACCCTGCCCAACCATTCAAGCCCAGAAGGATGAATTCAGTCATTTGTCTGCCGTTTTGAATATCAATACTGTTTTATTTGTGATGGAGAAGCCTGAGATGGTTATCAGTTCTGCAGATGTCTGATACCAGCTTGACCCATTCATACAGGCATTGAAGGACTGTTATTTAATCCTACTGCTTATGATAAGATAATAGAAGTTGCTAGACTGAGATAATGTTATACATCTGCCTTAATATCTTTGCGCTTTCAGAGCTATAACTTGGAATTTACACACCTGGGGCAGGCTATGCAAAATATAATGTAGACTAAGCAGCATGAATGTTTCCCTTAATTAAGCATTAAAAAATGTGGCCAAAGTAAATAGGAAAATCTTCTAATGTGAGGACAGAAGTCTCTGAAAAAACCGAAGGTATTTGAACCCAGCCACAACTGAGTTGGAGGGCCCCATGATCTCGGACATAGACTCCCTAAGAAGCTGAAATAGGACTAATTAGCCCTGATTTCCTAAAGAAGAATAATGACTGAGCCTCCCTGCGCAAGGTGGAGGTTGTTCTGGAACTACCGGGAAGGGGAAGTAACCACAGCTTCCTCTGGGAGAATTTTTTTTCTGAAGAATTTATCATTTGTTTATCGAAGAAATAATTAGAAGATGCTTTTTGAGTCATAAGAGCAGCTCCTTACTGAGAATTGTAACTCTTTTTAGTTTTCAGAATGAACAAGCAGATTGGCAAAGGAATGTTTCCCCAAGACCTTGCTGGTGCTTTCAGAAAATTGTGTTTTGGTGTGCATAGGACTTGGACGTTTCAAACCAATAATTCAACCAAAAAGCTTTTGTTAAGCATTTACTGTGAATTAATAAGCACTGTATGTGGAGCCAAGATGGTGGAGTAAAAGCAAGAACATGCTTCAGCTTCCACTCCAACTATCTCCAATGCCTATAAAATATGACTCTAAACAAATTTAGAGCTACAGAACCCACAGTGACAGAGACAATCAAATCTCCTGCTAAAGGGAGCCTGGCAGCCCAATAGAAAGTGTCTATTATACCAAGCTGGGAGCTGAGTCCAGTCCTGCTTGAGTTGGGTGGTCCCAGACATGGGGAGGCACAAATACTGGCACAGTCCTACCAGAGCATAATTCAGGAGAGTGAATAACCAGCAGCTGTGGCATTTCCAGACTTCTCAACCCAAAAATGCCAAAGAAAAATTAATGGCCACTGGGGAACCATGTAACAGAAGAGCATGGTACAGCCCATCCTCCTCAGGCAAGAGGTGGCTGAGGCACAGTGGCTGCAAGCTGCTGGCCTGTGGCTGCCTCCAGAACTTCTGACCTGCAGATCATAGAGGGACCAAGCAACCATTCAGAGGGTAATCACTTTTACTTTGACCTGCTTGGATCTAGGTTTCAGTCTTGGGTGGTGGTCATTCAATGAAATGGAGGACTTTCAAGTCCAGTGTGCCAGAGCTTCTGGAGGCTGTAAAGAGGGTGGCATCCCCAGACCTCTGACAACATTTGCAAAAACCCCAGAGATTTGGGACACAGCTCTCTCCACTCTGGAAGTAGAATTCTACCATGACAAAGAGCTCCAAAGTCAAGTAATTGCCTGGCAAGATGAACAAGCAAAGGAAGTGCAATCAGACAATAGAATACCTTAATAAGTTGAAAATGCCAGATGGAAAAGGAATTTCAAAAACTCTCTGAAGAGAATAATTCCTTCAAAATTAGATTGGAGCAAATAGAAGCTAATGACTTCATGAGAAATCAAAATACTATGAAATAGATAAAAACAAATGAAAAAAAAATAGAAGGCAATGTGAAATATCTCATTGGAAAAAACACTGACCTGGAAAATATATCCAGGAGAAATAATTTAAGAATTCTTGGACTACCTGAAATTCATAATCAAAAGAAAAAAAGAACCTAGATATCATACTTCAAGAAATTATCAAGGAAAGGTGTCCTGATATTCTAGAACCAAAGGGCAAAATAGAATTTGAAAGAATTCACTGATCACCTCTTGAAAAAGATCTCCAAAAGAAAAACCCTAGGAATATCATAGCCAAATTCCAGAGTTCCCAGGTGAAGGAGAAATATTGTTCAAGCTATGAGGAAAAAAAATTGAGTATTGAGGAAACACAATCAGGATAACTCAAGTTCTAGCAGCATCTACCTTAAGGGATTGAATGGCTTGGAATATGACATTCCAGAGGTCAAAGGAGATAGCATTAAAACCAAAAATCACCTACCCAACAAAACTGAGTATAATTCTGCAGGGGGAAATATGGTCATTTAATGAAATAGAGGACTTTCAAGTATTCTTGATGAAAAAACCAGAACTCAACAAAAAAATTGACTTTAAAATACAAGAATCATGAGAAGGTAAACAGGAAGAAGAAATCATAAGGCACTAATTAAAGTTGAACTGTTTACATTCCTATATGGAAAACGATAATTGTAACTCATGAGACTTTTCTCAGTATGAGAATAGTTGAAGGGTATGTATATTTATGTGTACATCCATATATATGTATGTATAGGAGGATGTATTTATACATACATATATGAGTGTGTGCATATTTTTGTACATATATACTTAGGGGGCACAGGATTAATTGAATAGGAAGGGATGATATATAAAAATAAAATTAAGAGGTAAGAGAGGCATATAATGGGAGGAGAAAGGGAGAGATGGAATAGCATAAATTATCTCACATAAAAGGGTCAAGAGAAAACTCTTACAATGGAGGGTAAGAGCAGGAAGGTGAAATGGAATGGTTCAACCTTACTGTCATTGAATTTGCCTTGATTAGGGAATAGCATACACACTCAATTGGATATCTTAGCCTGCAGGAAAGAAGGCGGCAAGGGGTTAAGAGAGGGGATGATAGAAAGGAGGGCAGATTGGGGGAGAAGGTAGTTAGAACCAAACACTTTTGAAAAAGTACAGGATCAAAGAAGAAACTTGAGTAAATGGAGACAAGATAGGATGGAGGGAAATATAGTTAGTGTTTCACAATATAACTAGTATGGAAATGTTTTGTGTAACTACACATGTACAACCTATATTGAATTGATTGTTTTCTCAGTGGGGGTGGATCAGAAAGGAAGAAGGAAAAGAATCTAGAAATCATTTTTTTTTAAAACAAATGTTAGATTTAAAAAAAATTTTTTATGTGCAACTGGGAAATAATATATACAGGCACTGGGGTAAAGAAACCCACCTTTCCCTACCAGAAAATTAGAGTGAAATTGGGGGTGATAAAAGAGAGAATAGATTGGGGGAAGGGGTATTCAGTAGGCTCTTTACTTTGAGGTGGGGTAGAGGGAAAACTGGGAGAAAAATTACTAACTCAAAATCTTGTGGAAATGAATGTTGAAATCTAAAAATAAATAAATTAATTTAGAAAAACAGTTCATTAGTCCTCTCACTGGAGGTATATAGCATTTTTTTCATCATGAGTCCTTTGGAATTGACTTGGATCACTGTATATTGATCAGTGTAGCAACATCTTTCACAGTTGATCATCATTACAGTAGTGCTGTTACTGTGCAGAATGATCTCCCAATTCTCGCTTCTCTTTGTGTTGGTTCATATAGGTGTTGCAATCTTTTCCTCCCTGAAATCACCCCTTCATCATTTATTATAGCAGTATAGTATAGCATCGCTATTATATGCTGCAGCTTGTTTAATTTTTCCCAATTTATGGGTATCCTCTCAATTTTCAATTCTTTGCCACCATAAAAAATAGCTACTGTAAATATTTTGCAAGGTCCTTCTCCTTTTTCTTTGATCTCTTTGGGATACAGACCTAGTAGTGGTATTACTGGGTCACAGGATGGGCACAGCTTTATAATCCTTTCAGTCTAGCACCAGATGGTTTTCCAAAATGATTGGACTAGTTCACTACTCCACCAACAATTCATTAATATACATGTTTTCCATCATCCTCTGCAGTATTATCATTTCTGATAGGTGTGAGGTCATACTTCAGAGTTGTTTTAATTTGCATTTCACTCATCAATAGTGATTTAGAACATTTGTTTTTCATGATTTCAGTTTTTATGTCATCTTCTGAAAACTTTTTTAATATCTTTTGACCATTTATCAATAAGGGAATGGCTATTATTTTTGTACATTTGACTCAGTGCTATACTGAGTATATACTTGGAAAAGGAGGCCTTTATAAGAGAAACTTGTAAAATGTGTGGTATTACTTCATCATCTATAGTACTTTTTAGCATGATGTAATTACAGTGATTATCCCTTTTAATTATATTTAGTTTTGCTTTTCCTTTGTCTCAGATCATGATTGCTTTACCTGCCTTTTTTATTTCAGCTGAAGTATATTAGACCTGCCCCAACCCTTTATTTTAATGGTGTATGTGTCTTTCTGTTTCAAGTATATCTCCTATAAAACAGCATATTGTTGGATTTTGGTTTCTAATTCATTCCTGTTTTTTCTTCCTTTTAATGGGTTAACCCATATCATTCCCATTCACAGTTATGATCACTTTGTATTTCCCTCTACCCCATTTTTCTTCTTCATCTTCTTCTTTTTCTTCTTCTTGTTCTTCTTTTCTCTGTCTCTCGTTCTCTCTGTCTCTCTCCCTCCCTCCCCTCTCCCACCTCTTCCTGTCCTTCTTCAAAAGTCCTACTTCAAAAGTCTTCAAAACTCTACCTCTAACCACTGACTTCTTTAATCCAGCCTCACTTCCATCACCCACAACCTATTTCTCTTATCTCCCTCCCATTCTCTTTCCTTATTGGATAATTTTCATGACTATACACAACTGAGTATGTATATAGATCTGTCCTTCTCTGAACTAGTTCTAATAAGAGGTAAGTTCAAGCACTGGCCATAGCCCCCATTTTTCCTTCCATTGTAAATGTTCTTACTTGAATGCCTCTTTTATGTGAGATTTTCCCCATTCTATCTCTCCCTTCCATCTTCTCAAAGTGAATTTCTCTTCCTCACCTTTGACTTTTTCTTGATATAATTTCAGCATAATTGACTCACACCTCTGTCTATATAAACTCTATTTTAATTGCCCTAAAAATGATAAAATGTTCAAAGGTTATATGTATCATCTTCCCATATACAAATGTAAACCATGTAACTTGATTGAGTCTCTTATGATTACTCTTTCATGTTTACCTTTTTTTGCTTCTCTTGAGTCTTGTGTTTGAATATCAAATTTTTTTTTCGGCGTTGGTCTTTTCATCAGCAGTGCTTTACAATCCTCTATTTCATTAAAATCTACTTTTTTCCCTGAAGAATTAGTGTGTTTTTTATGCATAGGTTATTCATGGTTATAATCCTAACTTCTTTGCTTTGCCATATTATATTCCTCGCCTTCCACCTCTTTTATGTGGAAGCCACTAAACCTACTGTGATCTTGACTGTGATTGCACAGTGTTGTAATTGTGTCTTTCTGGCTACCTGTTTATTTGAACTTGTCTGAGCCAACCTTCCTCTTTGCTTTACTACTGTCACCAGGGCCCCTTTTCCCCTGTGACCAACCACTAGCACTGCTCTTCACAATGGAGATGTGGCCCAGAATTGTGTATTGGCAATGAAATTTCCAATTAGTTCCAACTGTACCCGGTGCCAGCAAATAGTCCCTTGTGATCTCTTTCTGATCAGTTATCTGACTCCCTTACCATTTCTTTGTTGAGAGCTCCCAAAGCTCCTTCTTCTGCTGCCCCAGTTTATGCCACTGCCACGTGTGGGTGTCAGACAATTCTCCACCCCAGTACCACAGATTTCTCCTGCTTACATATTGAATTTTCTTAAGCCATAAATATATCTCACTTTGACCTTTGGTTGGATCTCTTGCTCTAAAATTTGATTTGAGGCATTACTTTAAATATTTTTGGAGGGTAATGTTGGGAGAGTTGAGTTTTATTAGGTGACTACCCCTGATCTACCATCTTGCCTCCATCTACACTGGATTTTAACATGTTGCAGTTGAGGAAACTGCCATGGCCAAAACTGTGGGGAAACAATTTACTTTTAATTCAAAACTATTGTCAAAGGCACCACCATTTCTACAGAGTACACAGAAATATACTATTCATAATAAGGCAATGGTAGATTGCAGAATGCAATTGTAGAATGCTAAGAAAAAGGATCAGTTGAAGGAACTATAGGTATTTAACCTAGAGGAAAGAAGAACTAAGTATAGGCATGCTCATTGGCTTCAGGTATGTGAAAGCTTTTATATAAAAGAAGTTTGGGGCTGCTTCTCTTTTGTCCTTGAGGACAGACCTATCAGAAAATTGTAGAAGATCACAAAAGACAAATTTAGACTCAGCAGGAAGAGATACTTTGTCATCTCTGTTATGTCCTATTACTAGATTTATGTAAAAGATGTTTACAATGAGCCAACAGCAAATGAGCATATATTCCAACATTTTTATACAATTTCAAAAAGCAGTTAATAGATGCAACTCTGTAATAATGCAGAGAAAATTAAGAGAAAAAGAGTGACTTGTCCCTGGACAGTTTCAGTGTAGAAATTATCAAATAATGGGAGATTGATAAAATGCTATTGATGGTGCAATAGGCGCTTATGTATTGCCCAAGTTCACATCCAATGCCAGACAATCTAATCACTGTGAATCAGTCATTTATTGTCCTGGCTGTATCTGGGGGAAACCTTGCTGGGTTCTTTCAAGTACATTGCTCTGTTACATTAAAATTCATCCTTTTAATGCCATTATTGTCCTGTGAATTTCACTTCTGTTCCTGAAGTCGTAGAATGATCTCCTAATTTCTAAATCTGTTTTCTTTTCCTTAGTCCTCTCTGCAGTTTCTGAAAGTCTCTTCAGTGTCTGCAACTGGAAAGTGACTTTTCCTCTCATCTCTAACACCATTCTCCTGTGTTTTATCTTTCTTTTGGCTACTTTTGTTTACTCTTCTGAACTCATTAATCATCAACTTTCTTAGCATTTTTGACCTCTGTTTCTCATCTGCAAAATGGGGGAAAATAGTACCTACCTCTCAGGATTGTGGTGTCAAAGAAGATAATATGGAAAATTTTTTAGCAAATACTAAAGTGCTATATATTTATTACTAATCAACCCCACCCACTCATGATCCTTATTTTTCTTCAAGTCTCATCTTAAATGATACAGAAAGGCTTTTAAAAATCTGTCTAGTTAATATAGTCTCCTTCCTCAAATTCTCTTCTAGTAAGTTATCTCTGGTTATGTTTCGTCCCTACCCCAGTAGACTATAAAATATTTGAGGGTAGGGGCAATTTTGTTTGTTTTTTTTTTGCATCCCTAGTCTAGCAGGGTATATAATGGACAGCTAAAAATGTATTCCATAGAATTAAGTGAAATAGAACCAATATTAAACTCTATGAAAAAGGAATATTAAGATATATTTGAAGCCATATTCTTCAGTGGATTCTTCCTGAGCACATTTCTCAAAGCTGTTTTCACATCTCTGTTTCTTAGACTATAAATGAGTGGATTCAGCACAGGACTCACAAAAGTGTAGAACACAGCTATTATTTTGGATTCCTCCAGAGTTTTTTCAGTGGGGGGTCTCACATACATGCAGAAAAGAGTCCCATAAAACAAAGTAACAGCCATCATGTGAGAACCACAGGTGGAGAAGGCCTTCCTCCTTCCCTCAGCAGAGTGAATACGGAGAATGGCTGCCAGGATGAAGGCATAAGAAATTAGAATGATGGCAAGTGAGTTAGAAAGGTTGAAACCAGCTGAGATGAACATGGCATGTTCTTTGACATAAGTATCAGAGCAGGACAGCTTGATGAGAGGTGGATCAGCACAGTAAAAGTGGTTAATGACGTTGGATCTACAGAAGGACAATCGGAATGTGAGGATGGACTGCAGAAGACCATCAGAGAAGCCATAAACATAGGAAAAGGTGACCAGGCAGATGCAGACTCTCCTGGACATCTTCACACTATAGTGTAGTGGGCTGCAGATGGCCACATAGCGGTCATAGGCCATGGCAGCCAACATGTAATACTCAGTGAGTAACAAAGCAATGAAAATGTAACACTGCACAAAGCAGCCAGCAAAGGAAATGGTCTTCCTTTCAGATAACAAATTAGCCAGCATCTGGGGGGTGGCATTGGAGGAATAGCACACATCTACAAAAGCCAAGTTAGTGAGAAAAAAGTACATAGGAGTATGAAGGCGGGGCTCAAGTCTGATCAGCACAATCATTCCAATGTTTCCTAACTGGGTGAGAATGTAGATTGCAAGGAAAATCACAAACAGGACAGGTTGTAGTTCAGGACGATCTGTGAGTCCAAGGAGAATAAATTCAGTCACTCTGCTGCTGTCATTTTGGCTTGACATTTCTCTGGGTCTCAGTGGTCTTCTGGCATCAAGGGAATCAAAGGAGAAAGGAATCAAATATCATGTTAATATGACTCTTTGCATTTTACAGAATATTTCATTCAACCTTAAGCAACAGGAAGAGCTATTGTAATTATTTTACTGAGAAGGAAACTGAGACCCATGAGATATAAAAGACCTGACCAATATGCCCTAGTAAAAGCACCTGGAATTGCATATAAGACTTTTACCTCCAAATATAGTATCAATCTGTTAAAGCGCACTGATTTTCCTGTTGAAGAATTTTGAAAATTCTTTTATGTTTCAGATTGTCATTCTCTAATCCTATGGGTTTTCTCTTCCAAATGCAAACAAATGTAAGAATACATAAACACAACTAACTTCTTTTACTCACCTTCCTCAGTTCTATAGAAAACTCAAAATAAAATATTGATAGTCAGCTCTAGTCACCTCCCCCCTCTTCCTTTGCCAGCTTAGCTGGATGGTCAGTCACACAATCTGGGAGGGTTTATTAGGTGTCTGTGAGATGCCTGTGGCACACAAATGCAAACATATATACACACAAGCAAGAATACTTCAAGTTCATTCATAGAATCACAGAATTTTAGAATGGGAAAGGATCTTGGAGCTCATCTCACCATAGAATTAGGTTCCAGGGAGAAGTGACTAAATTTTAAGAGGTCACATAATCAATCAATCAATTACTTCATTGTAAAAGCAGGTCTAGAACACTTCTTTTCACCTCTCTCTGTCTCTGCAACTCTCTCTCTAGCCCCTATCTCCTTCTTTATTTCTTGCATTTAGACATATAGACTGCCTTATTATCTCTAAATGTAGTGACAAAAATTTCAATGATCTCAGTTGTGTATTAGCCCATCACCTCCTTTTTCAGGAGTCAAAACCCCATTTTTAAATCCATTATATTATGTCTAATCATTCTATATAATCATTTTATTGATGGCCCTGAAAGCATATTCAAGATGTTTCAGTATTTTAGGTTTCTTTTCATTTTTTAAGTCTTTAGAAATAGGCATTCCAAAGATAAGGGACAACTTTTAAAATTTTTATCCAGAGTATTTGATAGTCCATGGAAGATAGCAGCTGCCATTCTACTCTCTATGCCTCATTCCCAAAAAAACCTTGTCCTTCACCAGTCACACAACATTCTTCTTATCAAGATCAGGCCAGGAGTAAAGGAGGAACGTCTCCAGATTCCTGTAGACATTGATTGTCTACAGCTCCCTGGGAAAAAAAAAAGAAATTTCTGTCTGAATCTTCCCAGCCAGTGAAATAGATAAGCATTTCTACCTGTTTCCGAGAAACTGAACAGATAGCCATAGTGGTCCACTCATACACTTGTAATGTTATGATGAAGTGATGAGGGCTTCACCATTCTTAGTGTAGCTCCTACAAGAAATACATCAGAGGACATGAACAAGAATCCCACAGGATACACAGGCATGGATCACTTGGAATCTGTATTACTGGAGAAAAAATCAATATTAATCAGATCAAAGATCAAGATTTTTTTGTTTTGTTCTATTTAAGTGGACAATCCCAAAGGAGAGCCATTTGTTCTATGTCAACTTATGGGATAGTGTCTAGTGAAGTCAACAAGTGATATAACTTTTGTCTTGAACATATTTTTTGCAAAAGACTTGGAGAAAGGCATTCATGATATTCTTATACCACTATGTCACAAATTCAAAAGTCTAAGAAAGACTACAAAATAGGTGTGAATGAAATAAGATTAAATTTGTAAGGAATAAGTATAAAGTCTTATTGATTAAAAAATCCAATAACTTGAAATCCACAGTAGAGTGGGAATGGTGGTATAGTACTTTAATTTTTAAAAAATCCGAGTGTACTTCAAAATAAATATGTCAACATGGTGACACAGTAGCCAGTAAAATTAGTGACTCATTTAGCTTCATTATGAAATGCAAAGCATGAGGAAAAGAGGAAGAGAGCTGTAATTTCCCCAGCTTTACAAAACCTAGAAGAGCATTTTTAGTCTTGGCCGCCATTTTTCAAGAATTACATTGATTAGCTAGAAAGTTTGCAGAGGAGGACAACCAAGAGAGTGAAGAACCTCAAGTACAGGCTATGTTAGGAATGATCGAAGGACCTTGGAGTCTTTATCGTGGAAAAGAAAAGATTTCATCAAACGCTAGAACCCTCAGTATCTGAAGAGCTTCCACATGGACAGTGGAGTAGAATGGTTCTGATTGGCCAAAGAAGGCACACAAATAGCCAAAGAAATCATATTTAGGTTTAATGCTATTCTTTTTCCTTCAATGATTAGAAATATCCAAAAGCCAAATCATCTGGTTCATTAAGTAATAGGTTCTACCTCCCTAATAGTCTTCATGCTGAAGTTGGATGACTACTTGTCATGTGTATTAGAGTCTATTCATGTTCAAGCATAATTTGTGCTGAACAGGTTGTGGGTTCAAACACTGATTGTCTGTTATTAGGTGAAATAGAGCCCGACAGATAAAGCTGTGGTATAGTTTAAATAGCATTAGGCTTGCTTGGAGTCAGATAGTTTATAATTTCAATGTCAGTACTGCCATTAGGGAGGTAATTTGGGGTCATTCTTTTAAAATGTATGAATTCCATGTTCTTATTATAGAAAAGAAAGGATTTAGTCATTCTTCACACTAATACTATTCATTCCAGCCCTACAACATTGTATGATTCATTCAAATGCTTGTCATTGTCAATGTGTGAGCATCGTGACCTTGCAAGAGAAAATGCCTATGAGGTAGAAGGAGAGGGAGGTGTCATGTTGTTTCTTCTACTTCCATATCTTCACTCTCTACCTCCCATCGTGCCAGTCTTCCTTCAAGTCTTAAAGTCCTAGCTTCTGCATGAAGCTATTCCTTTTCCTCCCTATTCTGAGAAGCTTCCCTCTGAGGCTTTCTCCTTTGTGTCTCCTGTATACTATCCTTTATATATGTCACTGCCATTAGACACTGAGCTCTTGAGAGCAGGGGTCATTTTGTTTGGTTGGTTGGCTTCGTGCCCACCTTTATATCCCCAGCACTTGACATAATGACTGGCAAATAATGGGTGCTTAGGAACTGTCTGTGGACTGTACCTACCCATGAGGCCAGTTTTACTGTATTTTTCTTGAGTACAATCCATGTGTTTATAGAACTGCCTAAGACATCATTTAACTCTCCCATAGAAGGAGAAATTGAAGGCCAGAAAGTAGTGGTTTATAGGGTATACATTTGGATCTAGAAAGGAGTTCACAGGCCATTGTCCAACCCCTTCATTTCAAAGATGAGAAAACTAAAAGTTGAAGTGATTTGTCCAAAGTCACACTGAACGTGAGCATCACAAGCAGCATTTGAATCCATGTCTTATGACTTTAGAGGCAGGGCCCTGATAGTCCACTGTTAGTAAATGGAACAACTAGGTTTTGAATTGATGTCTTTTGGATTCAATAGTGTTCTTTGCATTGTACTAGATTCAAACAGTTTTATAATTACAGGACATAAAGCACAATTAAACCCCTGTTGTATAGTTTCTACCCTGGACGTCAGCATACGGCTGGGATAAAGCTGTCCAAGAGATCACGATGGAGGAATCAACTCATCCTATTACCCCCCCCCCCAACAATGCAAACCTACACCCTGTACTCTGTACAACAAAGGGGGAGCTGCTACCAATCCTAGACAATCGGTGGCAAGGCAAGGACCCAGGTCACTTAAAGGAATTACAGAAGGAAATAAAGTTCAAAATTCTGGCAACTTCTGGGCCTCTTCCCCTAACTAGAATACAACTAAGCTCTATCTTGTATTTTGGAAACGGGTGTTTTGAACCCAACTATAAAATTACACTTAATTAAATTTCATCTTCTTAGATTTATTCTAGCACCCAATCCTGCTAAGATTTTATTTTTGCATATGTGCTAACTCCATTATCTCTCATATGTTACTCTTCCCAATTATGTGTCATCGGTAAATTGGGCACATATTTCATTTCTTCTTTTGTTTAAGCCCACAATAAGAATCCTAAATAGCAGAGAACCAACCACTGATGTCCAAACTACTTCAATACTGACTTCCTTCAAAACTGACATTGAATCAAAAATAACTACTAAGCCTCCAATCATTCAGAAGGTTCTGAATCTGCCTAACTGTCCTATTATTCAGCTACAAACTCTCTCTTCTCTACAATGTCAGAGGTGTGACTTTATCACATTCTGTGCTAAAATCGACATAAAACATATTTTCAGTATCTCCATTCTGTACACAAGTTTAATTATACTTTATGGAAATGAAATTAGATTGGCAGGATCTATTCTTAATTTTTTTTTCTTTAACTTTTCTGAAGGAGGACAGGACAGTTGGGATTAAGTGACTTGCCCAAGGTCTCACAGCTAGTTTTATGTTGTGTCTGAGACTGGATTTGAACTCAGGTCTTCCTGACTCCAGGGCCAGTGCTCTATTCATTGCACCACCTAGCCACCCCAGGGATCTAGCCTTAATCACGTTATACTAGTGTTTGAGACCACAGAATCCCATTGCTCTAATAATTCACTGTATAGGTTTATAACAGTTAAAACTGAACTTGGGATTTGTTTAAGAGTAGAAAAGGAGTATGAAAAGGCTGTATATTGTCACCTTATTTTTTAAAATTATATACAGAGTAATCTTGCAAAAGGTAAGGCTGGATGAATCAAAGTCACTTAATCTCTGCCTCAATTTCCTCATTTGTAAAATGTGGATGAGAAGTGTACCAGCCTCACAGGGTTGTTTTGAAGAACAAATGAAGTAAAAATTGTAAAGCATTTTATATATCAACTGGCACTTCTCCTGGGTCATGCAGGATAATTTTTTACCTTTTCAGTGTTTGTACCCTTTTTTTATTAAGTGCTTAGAGATGCCAGCCGCAGGCATTCAATTCCATGGACATAGATTTCAAGTTTCTTTTCAGGTCTCACTCTTCCCCCAGTACCACACAACTGCTGCCTCAATGGAATGAAAACAGGTCAGATCACTGAAAAATTGAGTCCCAGCTGGGAAGTACATGATGTGTACCCAACACGAAGTACATGAAGTGGCCCAACCTACCTGAGAAAGGGCAAACTCTTCTTAGAGACACCTGAGGTCTTCTGGATGAAAGTGGGTGGATGGCTGATATCTTTCTGGCACTTTGAGGCCTTTCTCCCTGAAGCATTTCTCTAATCCCTTTCATAGAAGTAAGAGTCGCTTGGGTAATATGTCTCCAGAGAAAAATCATAATTGATGAAATCATGTTGACTGTAAACATGAGTTTGGATTGGATAATGTTGTGACGTTTACTTTTTAAATTTTATTTCAAGTTGTTTTACGTGAAGAATTTTTGTGGTGTTCACCTGGGACCTAATATGTTGAAATGTCCCTTCAGATTGCATCACAAATCATCCTTTTTTTCCTAAACAGATCATTATCATGGAACAAGTCACAAGATACAAGGAATTATCAGAGTTTAGAAAGAAAATAGGTTTTACTACACACCGTAGAACCTATCTCACAGGAATGATGAGGAATCTGAGGCCAAGAGAGAATAAGGTACTCAACCAAAGTGGTACTATAGCTTTGTGTAAGAGCTATGATGAGAATACAGTGATTCTGATTCCTAAGATGTATTCATTTCAACTGTAACATCATTTGTAATCTAATATGCAGCTTTTGACAATTATGGAATTACTGGTCATTTTGTAGATTGCCTGATTCCCTTTATTCTCCTTTATGCCTTTTCACTTTATATTATGCATATATGTGTATATCTACAAACTTACCTACATATTATATAAAAATGTGTAAGTATATCTATCTCTCTATCTCTATCTATCTATCTATCTATCTATCTATCTATCTATCTATCTATCT
>NW_027185804.1:42272459-42303886 GCF_028583685.1 Petaurus breviceps papuanus
TCTATCTATCTATCTATCTATCTATCTATCTATCTATCTATCTATCTATCTATCTATGCATGTATATGCTTATATTATTCTATGTATATGTCAACTCCCATTATAAATAAGTGTTTTTGTTTTTTCTTTTCTCAGATGAGGAATCTCTCTAGATAGTAAGGATGTTTGCTCCTTTTTTTTCCCTTGGAATATAGTTATAATTGGTTAGTCATACCATCATTTCTGAATCTTCACAACCACATGGACCACAGCAGGCATGAACCTTCTATCTTCTAGAAGCTCCCAAATTATGCTCAAGTTAATGTTCCTTGCTTCAATGCCTCTATCTGTCCATCTCATCCGTTTTCTTTGGTTTTCTATTTTTCCTAGTATAATGGTCTTTTCCACGAGTCCTGTCTTGTACTTATGTATCCAACGTATTTAAGCTTCAGCTTAAATATTTCATCTGCCAGTGCATATGTGAATCAAGTTCTTTATGTTTTGACTGATTGAATGTCCTCACTTTCTAAGAGATTCTGGAAAGTCTTCTCCAGAATCACAATTCAAAACCATCGATTCTGCAGGGTTCGAATTTACTTAAAGTCCAACTCTCTTAGCCATACATTACTCTTGGGAAAACTACAGCTTTAACTACTTGTACCTTTGTTGGCAAGATGATGTCTCTGCTTTTTAGTATGCTGTTCAGATTTACCATAGCTTTACTTTTAAAGAGTAAGTGTCTTTCAATTTCATGGCTGCAGCCACTATCTACAGGGATCTTTGAGCCTAAGAATAGAAAAGCAGACACTGCTTCCATGTCTTCTCCCTCTCTTTGCCAGCATATGATGAGACAAATTGCCAAGATCTTGGATTTTTTGATGTTGTGTTTCAGGTCAGCTTCTATACTCTCCTCTCTCACCCTTATCAATCGATTTCTTCACTCTTCTAAACTTTCTACTCCCAAAGTCGTATTATATGCATATCTCAGATTGTTGATATTTCTCCTTGCAATCTTAATTCAAGTTTTTTCATTCATCCACCCTGGAATTTCATATGATATACTCTTTTAATAATTAAATAAATAAGAAGACAACAAACTTAGTTAACTGATTAACCTTCTATTATTAGAATAAATTACAATTGGTTTCCAACTTTTTGACAGTAATTTCAATTAGCCATACCTGAATTCAAAGCTGGGATAGAAAAATGTAATAATTGTTCCCAATTTGCGGAGGTGTATTGTGTAGCTGGGTAGCACAGCGGATAGAATCCTGGGCCTAGAAGTAAGGAAGATTCATCATCCTGAGTTAAAACCTGGCCTCAGAAACTTACCAGTTATGTGACCCTGTGCAAATCACTTTAACCTATTTCTCTCGGTTTCATCATCTGTCAAATTATCTGGAGAAGGAAAGAGAAAATCACCTTAGTATTTTTCCCAAGGAAACCCCAAACGTGGTCATGAAGAGTCAGAAGTGATTAAAAAATGACTGAACAATATATCCAAGGTAATATGAAGATTTTTTAAAATTTCTGTTATGTAAGGAATATTGTCATTTCTGTAATGCTTGCAGTTTCTCAAAGCTTCATTTGGTTGCCACAACTGTGTAAGGATTACATTGTCTTCAAGTGTCCAGAACAGAATTCTCAAAGCCAGAATTTCTAAAATTGTTTTTTTTCCTAAAATTTTTCCAAATTTTAAAAAAATTTCTAAAATATTTTCTAAATTTCTCCTGGATATCCTACCACTCTCACTGATTTCCTTGAGCACAGCCTCTAAGTTTCCTTTCAGATATCCCCAGTAACATACTGCTATTTACAAAAATGGGATAAAAACAGGCCATAGAGAAGGTAAACTGCACCATGGACAGATCTACGTTTCAGCAAGCGTAGGATCTAGTCTGAGATACCAAGGGAATGCTCAATGAATCTCATTGTATGCCCTTATTCCATTCTGGCAATTTGATTCTTTGAAATATTTTCTAGCCCATTCCAAAGAATCAAGAGTCACTTGGGTAAATATCTCCAAAGAGAAATAATAATTAGTGGAATCAACTTTAGTAGAAATTTGAATTATATTTGTGATATTATGAATTTTGTTTTATGTATTATTTAATTACTTGTTTAATTTCAAGTAAGCTTATTTCATATATTTTGTTTGTACTTCAGTTGACATCATCAGGTTTGGAAATACTCCTGCAAGTTGCATCATAGATCATACTTTAACCTGAACAGATCACTATCATAAACAAGTCTTTAAATAAATGAAAAAATACAATATCATATGTGGAAAGGAACTTCAAGATTCTCATCAGTTCCATTAAATTAGACATTTATTAATCACTATATTAAATTCTAGGAAGACAGAAACAAAGCAGTACCCCCCTTCAAGGAACTTGATTTCTTTTGTATGTGAATACACTCAAATGTGTACATAAATGTATACATATACATACACATATATAAACATATATACTTATATGTGTATAGAGACATCTATATCTAGAAATTCATATATATCAATTGCTTTATAGAAATATGAATGAATACATATATACATGCATATATATGTATATGTGTACATGTTTTCATGTATGTATATGTGCATTTTCTCTCCAGCCTGCATCTATGACATCTTCTAGAATGCCTCTGCTCTTCATCCTGGAACGTCATCAATGCTCTAGAACATATGTATTTAAATAACCACCCCTCCTGTGGCCTCTCTCTCTAATTAGATGATTGCCCAAGTCACACATGGCTCTCTCCTCTTATCAACTTCCTTTTCATTGCCATGTTTCTACATTACTACTTAAGGTGTTTGAGGACTTGATCTATATTTCTTTCAATTTTTCTGTGTATTCTAAGAGCTTCATGTTGAGCTTACTAAATCCTAGTGGACTTACTTACTTACTTGACTGGTTGTCTAACTATACAAAATAGATAAAAAGTTAATACTAAATGACTTTGAAGAAAAGGAAAATTGCATTTGGGAGAATCAGATATTGCTTCCCAGGCATGATAGAAGTATATATAGTGTGATATTACAGATACACACACACATACACACACACAACCCTGTATGTGCCTAATGGTGTCTAATGATCATCACTTTGAGGGCAAGAGGAAAAGAGGGAATAGAAACATTGCTTGATGCCTTTATTTTATATTTAAAAGGAATAGCATGTTGTACATAGATTTGTACATAGTAGATTTGCAGTTTCATGTGTAATCTTTTTTATTGTACTTTTATGAAAATGCTCGCTATATTTCACAAATTTAAAATAAAATGCATTTTTTTAAATACATTTTTTAAAAGGAGAGAGGAGATGAAATAAAGCATGAAAGGAAAAGCCAGAAGACTAGTTTGGCTTCAACCATTGAGTTTGTAAAAGGAAATGTTATAAAGTAAATATAATATAATGTAAAATAATAAGAATAATGAATTTGGAAAACCAAATTGAAGTCAAGAAGTTAAGGTCCTAATTTTGTAAAGACAAGCAGGAGCAACTTTCCAGAGGACTGCTGCTGTGGACAGCTTTCAAGGTTCTGATTACACAGTGCAGTGAACTCTCTATTCAGCAAAAAAACTAAGACAAAATATTCACAGAAATCAAAGTACAGAACTCACTGTGTTATAGTATACCAATTTATCACTAAAATGGCCACATATTTTTCATCAAAGTGGTCTCATAGTTTTAAAGGAAGTGCATTCATTTAGTCGATCGCAAAGTCCACCCCTAGGTCACATTGTCTTAATCTATTCAATAACAAGTTTTCTTTCTTCTTAACTGGAGATTAGTTGCTGTAAGGGTTATGGGATTTAAAGATCTTCCATGCCCCATTGGACTTGCTGACATAGCAGGAAGGGGAGGAGCAAGAGGAAGCGGAAGCCAAGCTAGAGTTCCTGCGGTGGCTAGCAATGGCGGCAACAGCGGCAGCAGCAGCAGAGGCAGCGGCGGTGGCAGTGCGAAGCCCTTTTTGAGTCAGCCAGAATTTCTGCTAAGGACTCCTGCTGAAGACTGCCAGCAACCAGAGCTGCTGGGAGCACACTTCCTGGATGCTGGGTGGTTACTGTGAGTGGAGAGAGGAGGACCTTTGCCTGAGGTAGCCTGTTCTGTTTTAAAGGCTTGAGAATGTGGGTGCTTTCTACTTTATCTACCTGTGCCAATTTCATAACTACTCTGATGGCTTTCACTTTCTGGTTTTGGGACTCAGTCTTTTGGTATTTTAACAAATTTTCTAGCTTATTCCCCCATATGGCAAGCCTGATGTACTTTGTGATGGATAATTATATCAGCATATCTGTAATTTCCATAGGCATTGTGAATATGGCATTGCTGATACAGTTTCAAATCATCCTAATTAGTAAGTCCTTAATTCTGCCACAAAGTACAAAGGCCAAAAGTACTCCACACCTAGAAAATAATGATTTTCTCAGTTTGCTTTAAATATCCAAAGAGAATTCTTTTCATCTTGACTAGAGGCTGGCTCTCAGCTTGCATGCTTTCCCTTCACACAGTTGCTGTTCCTGGAAGACAAAGCTTAATAAAGCCACAATACCATTCACCCACATTTCTAGCATCCTCATCAATTCACTTTCTGGCTGTGAAATCAACATAGACCTAACAACAAGGTCTGAGGAATCAATACAAATCATCAGTATAGTCCCCAGGCCTCTGAAAATGTAAACAAGAAGCTCCTCCAGGATTCTTCTAAACATATAACAAGAAAATCCTCTTTCAGGGCTTCTGAACCAGCAGCAATGTCCCAGGGTTTCTCTAACAACAGCGCTGTCCTCTATCAGCAGACAAATCTGACAAAGTACCATCAAAACAGACAGACCAAGTAGCAACACCTTGGCCATGCCTGTTCCCAGTTCTCTTCTCTTCTCTTTTCTCAGTTCTTCTGAATTCTCAGGTCAGTGCTCACTTCTCATTTCTCTTCTCAGTTCTCCTCAGTTCTCACTTCAGTTCTCACTTGTCTTCTCTCTCTCTCCAGCAGTAGCAGCCAGCCTCCAGATTCTTGCTCCCAGAAGTTCTCAATTCTTAGCAGTTCTGTCTCTCAGCCATTTCTCCAGCTCCCAGCAGTTCTCAGGAGTTCTGGCTCCCAGCAGCTGCTCACTCTCAGAAGTTCTGAAGTTTCTTTAGCTTGGGCTTTTCCTTATATACGGTATTAATTACCTCCTCCCTGTTCCAGCCCCTTCATCTTACATCAACAAATCCATCCCACTGTGGCATTCACAAGTTCTATATCTTCATACTTGAGACAGTCAGAAAGGGCTTCCAATCCCATTACCATTACAAATTCCAAACATATAAGTTTGGATTTCATTCAGGAATGAATGTAGAACCACAGAACTTCATGGAGTAGTGGAATGCTGTGGTCAGACACAGATTTGGGGAATATTCCCGATGCACTAGTGAACATGAAAAGGCTCTATGCCCATTTAGACTTTTCTCTGCTAAGGTCTCCACCAAAGATGATTTTTAGGACAGTTTCTTTACTATTTACAAAAAAAACTTCATATCAAATATAGTTAAATGACAATAAATTCGTAATGTTTGTATAATTTCAGTTTTTATCCCACTCTTCCCCTCATGTACAAATTGATATTTGGCACACTAGGTATATTACTCATCCAATGTCTTTCAGTTATGGGCTGCTTGGTTCTATTAAGTAGGATTATGATACATTTGAAACAATCTTCCTCAATGGATTCTTCCTGAGCACATTCCTCAAAGCTGCTTTCACATCTCTATTTCTTAGAGTATAGATGAGTGGGTTCAGCACAGGACTCACAAAAGTGTAGAACACAGCTATGAGTTTGGATTCCTCAACACTTTTATCAGTGGGTGGTCTCACATACATGCAGAAGAGAGTCCCATAAAACAAAGTAACAGCCATCATGTGAGAACCACAGGTGGAGAAGGCTTTCCTCCTCCCCTCAGCAGAACGCATACGAAGAATGGCTGATAGGATAAAGGCATAAGAAATGAGAATGATGGCAAGTGAGTTTGAGAGATTAAAACAAGCTGAAATGAGCAGGGCATGTACTTTGACATAGGTATCAGAGCAGGACAGTTTGATGAGAGGTGGATCAGCACAGTAAAAGTGGTTAATGATGTTGGATCCACAGAAGGACAATCGGAATGTGAGGATGGACTGCAGGAGACCATCAGAGAAGCCATAGACATAGGGGAAGGTGGCCAGGCACATGCAGACTCTCCTGGACATCTTCACACTATAGTGTAGTGGGCTGCAGATGGCCACATAGCGGTCATAAGCCATGGCAGCCAACATGTAAAACTCAGTGAGTAGCAAAGCAATGAAAATGTAACACTGCACAAAGCAGCCAGCAAAGGAAATGGTCTTTCTTTCAGATAACAAATTAGCCAGCATCTGGGGGGTGGCATTGGAGGAATAGCACACATCTACAAAAGCCAAGTTAGTAAGAAAAAAGTACATGGGAGTATGAAGGCGGGGCTCAAGTCTGATCAGCACAATCATTCCAAGGTTTACTGACACAGTGAGAATGTAGATTGCAAGGAAAACCATAAACAGGCTAGGTTGTAGTTCAGGACGATCTGTGAGTCCAAGGAGAATAAATTCAGTCACTCTGCTGCTGTCATTTTGGCTTGACATTTCTCTAGGTCTCATTGATCTTCTGGCATCAATGGAATCAAAGGAGAAAAGAATAAAAGATCATGTAAAATGGCTCTTTGCATTTCACAGACATTATCTTCATAACAAACCTATGCAGCATAGAGAGTCAATACTACTGTGATGATTTTCCTGAGGAGGAAAAAGACCCATGAGAAATTAAAGATCTGCCCTATATTACAGTGTAAAAACATCTGGAATTGCATGTAGGTTTTTTGGCACCGAGTAGAGCAGTAATCCATTGATGAAAACTGCATTACTTTTTTACAATATTTGCTAAATTCTCTTTTGTTTCAGAATGTCATTTTCTCTTTCTATATGACTTCTTTTCTGAACATACTCGCACACACATACACACATATATCTCCATAAAAAAGCAACTAAAATACACAAAAAGATGAATCCTAATATTTTGCTCTTAAGCACCAATATGTTGAATAGCTTTGAGAGTTTTGATTTGAGGATTTGAAAGTTAGAGGTCATTAAAAACTCAGTATATTTAACTAGTAGCATTGTGTAACTGAGAAGATATTGAATATAAATGGTTTTATATACAAATACACTCATAGTGCCCTATGTTGAGAAGGAAATTCTACATGGTAATGAGACTTCTAGAATATTTTGTTCATTTCTATCCACAACATTTTATGAAGAGGAGTGTAACTAGAATTCTAAATTAACTCATCATATGAAGTTAAGTTCAAACATATTTAACTCGGGAAGAGAAAAAATTGTGGCATGATAGTTGTATTCAATTACTTAAGAGACTGCTATATGGAAGAAAATATTACAGGCTGTAAGGAAGAAATAATTTGAGTACTGTGGAAACACAATCAGTATAACACAGGATATAGCAGCTTCTACATTAAAGGATTGAAGGACTTGAAATATGATATTCCAGAGATCAAAGGAGCTAGGATTAAAAACAAGAATCACCCACTCACCAAAACTTGAGTATCATGTTTCAGGGGAAAATATGATCATTCAACAAAATAGAGGACTTTCAAGCATTCTTGATGAAAATACCAGAATTGAATAGAAAATTTGACATTCAGAAACAAAAAGCAAGAGAAGCATGAGAAGGTAAACAGGAAAAAGAAATCATAAGGAACTTATCAAAGTTGAATTATTTACATGCCTACGTGGAAAAATGATCATTGTAACTTATGAAACTTTTCTCAGTATGAGGACAGTTGAAGGGAATATACATATATATGTATATATATATGTATATGTATGCATACATATATATATATCTATATAGGAGGGGATATGTGCATATGAATACATATGTGTGTATATATGAGTACAGGTATACATAGGCAGAGGGCACAGGATCAGTTGAATAGGAAGGGATGATATTTAAAAGGTGAAGTTGAGAGGTGAAAGAGGAATGAGAGATGGGTAAAGACAGAATAGGGTAAATTATCTCAAATTAGAAGAGGCAAGGGATAACTGTTACAATGGAGGGGAAGAACAGGAAGGCAAAAGGGAATAGGTCAACATTACTCTAATTGAATTTGGCTTACGGAGGGAATGACATACACACTAAATTGGATACGTTGCCCTACAGGAGAGTAAAGGGAAAGGGGATGGGGGGAGGGACGATGGAAGGAAGGTCAGGTTGAGGGGGAGGGTAGTTAGATGCATACACGTTTTAAAAGGGACGGGGTCAAAGTAGAGAATAGAACAAGTGGAGGGCAGGATAGAATGGAGGAATATATAGTCAGTCTTTCACAATATATCCATTATGGAAATGTTTTGTGTAACTTCACATGCACAACCTATATTGAATTGCTTATCTTCCCGGTAAGGGTGGGTGACAAGGGAGGAAGGGAAAGTATTTTGAATTCAACATTATAAAATCAAATGTTTAAAAAATATTGTTTTTCTATGTGCAAGTGGGAAATAAGATATACAGGCACTGGGGTATGGAGATCCATATTGCCCTACTGGAAAGTTGGAATGGGGATTGGGGAGAAAGCAGATTGAGGGAGGGAGTATACAGTGGGATCACTGTTTTGGGGTGTTGGGTAGGGGAAAGATGGGGAGAAATTTTGTAACTCAAAATCTTTTGGCAATGACTGATGTAAACTAAAAATAAGCATAAAATTTTATTTAAAAAAAGAATACACAATAGCAGTTAATGAGTGCTCTGTACCATTGTTTGACTGATTTTCTGATGAGTTTGGTAGAATAAGGAAAAGGGAGGAATCATAGCTTTAGCCTCAGAGGAATGGGAGCAGGATGAAGTTGCCTAATTGAAGATGGAATACTGTATTTTCAGAAGATGAATAGATATTTGACTCGGCAATTATAGTCTCTTGAGTACTTAAGCAAACACTGGTGACAGGTAAGGTATTAAACCTAGGTGTCTTCTAAGTGGTTTCGCCGCCCTAAGAAAGTCACAATTAAGAGAGTATCTTGGAGGAACATTTCCTTTTAATCCTTGCACTTTCCAAGTGTCCCCAAATCGATCCCTTCAGCTCAATGTAGGAGCAAGACTCCAGTAAATTATATTTCAATGTGAATGACATTATACCATTTCTTACCTTTTCCATTGAAGGATACTTTTTCATCAGTAGCCTCAATACCAGACTTTCCCTGTGTAATGTAAAGAAATGAGCTCGGGATTTGAAGTCAAATTGTCTTGCTTCAATTTCCAACTCAGTCACTGACATTCAGTAATATACTTTGCCTCTGTGAGCCTCCCTTCTCCTCTCTGAAATCCTTGTCTCCCACTTTTATCTCTATTCCACTCTATCTATAAAGGCAACTGGGAATGATTGAAAGAGCATTGCATGTGCAGTGAGAAGACCTGGCTTTAAGTCTTACTGACTAGCATATGTTATTGAGCAAATCAGTTCTATTTTCCGATCCTGTATCCTCATCTTTAAAATAAAGGAAGTGAGATTAGGTGATTTCTGAGATCTAAATCCTATGATCCTGTGATGAAAAGGAATCCTACATGAGAATATGCTCAATAATTCTAAAGCATTATCTCAGTAACACCCCTAACTATTAACCATTGAGATGTGAAGTATTAAATGGGTGGTTTCCATAGATCTAATTCTAATTATTATACAGGTGCTCTATAAAGCTTCAAGATCAGCTCTTCATTTTACAGATGCAGAAACTGAATGCGAGAGAGCTTAAATAATTTCCTTAAGGTTACACAGATTGTAACAGATTGTCACAGAACCATGATTCAAACCCAGATTCACTGTCTCCAAATTCTGTGTTCTCTGCACTAGATGGATTTGTCTGGATATATTACATTTGGTGAGTGAAAGGGAAGGCAGAAGAAGTGCCTCAGTTTCAGCCTTATCTCCCAACCTAGGCAGTTTCTTTTCCTTTTATGGAATAGTTTCAAATATTCATATCTTTACCAACCCAGTGATTAACACCTTGGCCACTCCTTTCTCAGTTCACAAGAAAATTCAAAATAAAATATTTAAAAGCACCTCCATTCTTCCCCCTTCTTATACCAATACTGACAGATCAGTCAACAAGAATTTTAAAAGTGCTTAGCACATGACTCTCTGTCTCTCTCTCTCTCTCTGTCTCTCTCTGTCTCTGTCTCTGTCTCTGTCTCTCTCTCTCTCTGTCTCTCTCTCTGTCTCTCTCTCTCTCTTCCTTTTCTCCCCCTTCCCCTTTTTTTTCTCTTTCATTTATATAGATTAATAGGTTGTATTTCTATCTCTAAATATGGTAACCAAAATTTTGGTGATCTCAGTTGCATCATCCCATCACCTCCTTTTTGAACAGTCAACACTTATCATTTTGTTTTCTTTTTTTTATCCCCTACCTTTATTTTGCAGCCATTCCATTTATTCTAATGATGATCCTGAAGGCATCTTCAAGGAATTTTTTTTCCAATCTTTATGTTTGTTTTTATTTTAAGTCTTTCGAAACAGGTCTTCTAAAGATAAATGTCAACTTTTAAAATTTTTATCCAGAGTATTCGCTAGCTCATAGATGATAGTACCTGCCACTCTACTCACTGTACCTCATTTCAAAGCAAACTTTGTCCTTCACCAATCACATAATGTCCTTCTCATCATGATCAGGTTAAGAATGAAGAAAAAAGAGCTTGAGTTCCTGGAGACATTGAATGTCCATACCTCCCTGCAATGGTAAAGAGAACTCTGTCTGAATCTCACCAGCCTCTAAAATATAGAAGCATTTATATCTGTGTTGGGAAAACTAAATTTGCTCCCTGAAGAACATATATCTCAAAAGGACCAAGAAGTCGCAGGGAACTGATTGCATGCTGCATGATCCCTGGAGACATTTACAGAAGAGGAATTAGGGATCTGTATATCTCCCCCTCCCCCAATTACCTCTGATTTGAGAATCCCTAGCATTCGAGTCAGACTTGGCCCACAGGCTTGCTTTGAGGACCCTGCCTTTGCACAATAAGAACATAGCTTCTTGGCTCATAGCCCTCTTATTGTCTGAACTGTAGATTCTGGGATTTCATTGCATTAGAATGTTTGTTTCTACTCACTTTTAGGGACAACCAGGTACCAAGTATTGACATAGGCAGTGCAGGCCTGTCATCTTCTCCACTTGTTCTTTTGTCTCAAGGTACACAATTACTCTCTCATTTTACAGAAAATTCCATGTACTTAATAAATACTTGTTGACTCATTGATTGATTTTACAAGGGGCTGTTCTCAGCTGCCCACCTTGCTAAGGGTAAAGTAAACATATTACTCTGAGGTCTTTAGTCCAGAGAAGAGAAGATTTGGGGGAGACATTACAATTCACTTGGCATTCTTGAAATACTTTCCCAGTTGGAGTGATTATGCTTGATGTTCGAAGATTATCAAGTGTCGTGAAGTGCTTTCCTTCCTCTTTCAGAAGGACAGAATATGGAGCAATGCAAGGAATTTCCAGAGAGACAGATTGCAAAAAATGAAAATTAAAATCCTATCACTCAAAAGTTGCCCCTTCGTGGAATGGGGCAGATCCTGAGTTAGTGGGGGTAGCCTCACTTGGGAGTTACAAGAGGAGCCGTAAGAGGGCTTGCTAATGCATTTCTGAGGCCAAAAATTCCACTCTTTTACTGCATAGCTAAGTGGCACTATGCATAACTTGAATTGAAATCTGGCCTTAGACATTTACTAGCTTTGTGACACTGGGAAAGTCACTTAACCCTTCTGCCTCAGTTCCACATCTATAAAATCAGCTGGAGAATGAAATGGCAAACCATTCCAGTGTCTTTTCCAAGAAAACCTCAGATGGGGTCATGGAGAGTTGGAGACAACTGAAATGTCTCCTCGACACCAAGCAAGAGGAAGTCTTTTGTAGGATTAGATCATAGATTTAGGGGAAGGAGAAACATTTGAGACCACCAAGGCTAACCTCCCCCATTTTACAAGTAAGAGAATTAATACCCAAAGAGCCTAAGTTACTTGTCAGAGGTCATGAAGCTAGTAGAAAATAGAGCCAGTATTTTAATTCAGGTTCTCTGACACCCAATCCAGCACACACAATTCTTCTTTCACTGTGCTTCCTCCCTCATCATTTTTTTTTCTATTCCTGGAACATACAACTTCATTGATGTTTAATGTGTTTGCTGATTTCTCTTTATTTTTAATTAAATACTAGTGGGGTGTGTAATTTTGAGTTGTCTACAATGTGTGATTTCATCAATTTATGGGTCTCCTTAGAGAGTAAATTAGCTCTGCCAATGCCGACTAATACTAAGAGACAGAATGGAGAAAACAGATAAACATCTGACTTTGAAGTTATGGAGAGTACTGCTAAAATTTGTGCCTTTGACACATATTGACTCTGTGACCGTGGTGAATTACTTCACTTAACCTCTCAATGTCTCCAAGAACATCTGTGAGACTATTAGTTGGAGAGAAGTGTATGGTGTACCAATCAGGAATTCAATAAAAGAAAAGCACATCATGACCTTATATGATTGGAGAAGGCTTCATGCTAGATGAGGGATTCTACCTGAGATTTACAGAATTTAGATTAGTGAATTAGAAGACTAATAATAGTAGGAATCCTGGAGAAGATGGAGGATATAATAGTTATCTTCAAGTGTTTGAAGGACTCTTATGTGGGAGTAACGGGAGAGTCAGAGATGTGCTTTGTTTTTCATAGTCCCAGAGGGCAGAACTAGGAACTATATATGAAGTTGCAAAACATGAAGTATTGGCATGACATAGGGAAGATTGTCCTAGCAATTAGAGTTGTCCAACAATAAAACAAGTTTCCTCAGAAGGCAACAGTTTCACCCTCATTAAAAGTCTTCAAGTAAAAGATGAATGGTGATTTATCAGGAATGTTGCAGAGGGAATTCATGTCCATATATAGGTTGGACAAAATTTCATTTCAGATGTATCCTAACTCTGTGAATTATGTCTGTGGTTGTGTGTTCAAGGTCATTTAATGGACATAGAGTTTTGGGAAAAGATACAGAGGCTAGAAGGGACATGATATTTCAGAGAACCTCAAGGAAGATAATTTTGCTGGGGTAATGGGTTCCTCTATTCAATAGGACTCTTTAATTAACAGATTGACATCTACTAGTAAATCAAAGAGCATTCTTATTTCCCAGTGGGCTGGGAAGGAGTGAGTGTGGCTAGCATCAGTCATCCTACCCATTCCATTGAAGGGCTTGGTAGTCAAAGACAGAGTATTGGCATTGGGGGTCACCCAAGAAAAGACCAGAACTGCAAACTGGTATAGAGGACCTTCAATGGCACAATGCCATTTAGTCAATATTCTTCAAGCAATGAGAAACCAATGAAATTAAGGGATATGATTAGTGCTATAGGATGTATTTTTTTTTCCTTGAAACAGAAACTGTCACATAAACTGATAACTGGCTGTGGTATGCAGAGTGGATTGGAGTGAGGAGAAAAATCAAGATTTTTTTTTGTTTGGTTTTTGCTTTAGGCTTAAAAATGAGATAAATTAAGATATAATTATCTTAGCTCCAGAAGAGATTTTTAAAGGTAATCTTTTAAGAAAAACCCTAATCAACAGGTACCTGAAATACTGAACCATTTAACCCAGTTAGTTGAGTGAAACGATAGACTGTATGGTGGAGGAAAGATCTGTCATATAATCTTATGAACTCCTGCATTGGAAAGTGTTTTCTGTTGAGGCATAATACATTTTTGTTAAATGGTATTATAAAATAAAGTCTAATCAAGACACCATAGAGACTAAGAGGTTTGAATGACCTATTTAAATGATTCCCCAGGAATTTATCCAACCATTTTGGAGTGCAATCCTGAATAGTCAAGTACAAAGGGCAAAAGCAAGAAAATGCCAGAGAAAGAACTGATAAATAGAAATATGGATAATATAGTTATAAACATACATAAAATTTTTGTGACTATTGATAGCCTTCTCTAAAGGGGGGTGGATATATATGTGTGTGTGTGTGTATGTGTGTGTGTATGCAAAAAGAGAGACAGAGAGAGACAGAACTGCACAGCAGAAAACAAAAGTAAATTCAGAAGCAAAAGCAAGGTAGCTTTGAAAATGATATGTAGTATTAATTACATAGGTTTCCCAAAAAAGCCAGCAATGGGAAATTAAATCCTATTTTTTATGTTGTGCTGTGTACATGGAAATGTTCTTTTTTTTGTCTTTTTGTACTTAATTTCAAGAAGAATAAATGAAAAAAGAAAAGAAAACTATTCCCCTGGTACAATGTTCATCACTTTGAACAAACTGAAATAAACCATGCAAGACCAGGCCAACTTCTCAAAGGTAATAATTATGAATTGAAAGCTCATTTTCATGCAGGAAATATAAAATATTTAAATTCAGGTGCTGTAAATTTATACCATTTTGCAAAGATCCCTCTTTGGTTTTTCGTTTGTTGTTGTTGTTTTTTAAGCAATTGGGGTTAAGTAACTTGCTCAAGGTTACACGGCCAGTTATTTCTGGGTGTGGTGCTAAGTATCAGAGGCCAGATTCGATCCCAGGTCATGCCAACTCTGGGGCCGGTGCTCTTACTCACTGAGCCACCTGGCCACCCCAAAGATCCCTCTTTGTAAGGAGAAATTTGAATGATTACTTAGGGCTCCTAGAATAAATTCATAAAGGACTGCTCACGAGAAGCAAATACCTCCCCCCACCGCAGCAAACTGCTGGGGAGTGTCATGTGACAATACTGTACAATTCTCAAATAAATGATTGGATATTCTTTGTTAGTAAATTTCCTATGACTTTTTCACTGATTTCTGGTGCCTATACCTTTCTTAGATATGGAGAATACATTTATAATCCTTCATGATGATATATTCATAGTCAGTTACTGCAGAATTGACCAGGTTTCTTCTCATAGATATCAGCCCTAAATTTAATGTTTCTTTTTGTTTTCATTTTTAACTAGTGATGTGAAAAATTATTTAAATTATGACTATATCATAATTTTAATTACCCAATACAACCTCCACTATAAAATATTACTAGAACATGCAATAGGGAGAATGAATTTTAGATTTGATCAATTAAGAGGTGGATGAACAAATTGTAGTATACAAATACAGTGAAATATTATAGTATCTTATGGAACACATGTGAATTAAGGACAATGTAAAAAATGTCAGCTGATAGAGAGTAAAGAAAATATGGCCAGGGTAACCATAAGCATGATGATAGTAATGGCAATGGGAATATCACAATTATTGTCTGAACTCAGATTAATTCCAATGTCCAATCATGGTCCCAGAGAACAAATGATGAAAAATATTTCCTCCCCTCAAGACAGATGGAGAAAGAGAAGACTATAGTTAAATTAATAATGCATACATTCAAATAGATAGTTACTGTGTCAGATTTGCTTGATTTCTTTTTTATAAGGAAAAGTACTGTACTCCATACTTTTGGATTATATGCCAAGAAAATGACTGGCATAAAGAAAGATATCAAATAAAATTTTTTAGTGTGAGTGTGAGAAGTATATGGTCTCAGGATGGAGTATATGCTCATAAATATGCTGCACATACAAATATGTTCACATATGTCCTCTAAACATGGCTAAGAAGAACCAAAAAATCCTTATCACATGTCTTTTGGACATGACCAAGCTTCCTCTTTAGATGTTTGTGCAAGTATAAATTAATCTGCAAACACTTATTGTGAGTCATCATTATGTAATCTTGGAGAAACACAGATATGGTGGAAATTGTGGTGTTATTTAACCTGTAATTTATTTTGGACAATTCTCTTCACTGCATCCATCACATTTTTGTTCCTCGGGCTATAGATCAAGGGATTTACGAAAATATAGAAAACTGCTACAATTTTCCCTTGTTCTACAGACGTCTCTGAGGTGGGTCTTAGATACATGCAAAAAAGAGTCCCATAAAAAACAGTGATAGCTGTCAGGTGGGAGCCACAGGTAGAGAAAGCTTTACGCCGGCCCTCAGTTGACTAGATGCACAGGATAGCCATGAATATGAACACATAAGAGATAAGAACATTGTAAGAGAGCAAGTAAGGTTAGCACCAGCAACAATAAATATGGCAGATTTTTTTGATGTAAGTGTCTGAGCAGGAGAGGACCATGAGTGGTGGGTCAGCACAGTAGAAGTGGTTAATCTCATTAGGGCCACAGAAGGATAGATGGAGTATCAAGATGGTTTGTATCAAGCCATTGACAAAACCATAGATGTAGGGTGCTGTGACCAGAGAGATGCAGACGTTCTTAGACACTTTGCTACTGTAGAGCAGTGGATTACAGATAGCCACATAACGGTCATAAGCCAAAGCTGTGAGCATGTAATAATCTGTCATCACCAAGGCAATGAAAAAGTGAAACTGTACAATGCAGCCAACAAAGGAAATGGTTTTTCTTTGAGATAAAAAATTGACCAGCATCTGAGGAGTGACATTGGTGGAATAACAAAGATCCACAAATGATAACTGGCTGAGGAAAAAGTACATGAGAGTCTGAAGTTTGGGGTCACTCCTGATCAGTGCAATCATTCCCACATTCCCCACTACAGTAATGAGGTAGATGAGTAAAAATATTACAAAGAGGATGGGCTGCAACTCCAGATGGTTAGTAAGTCCCAAGAGAATAAACTCGGTGACCATGGTATGGTTTATCTTGGACATTTTGTTCAGTTAATACCTAAGAAGGACAAAAAGGGAAAATAAGCATGACCATTTCCTGTTAGGTATTATACTTTACTTTCCTATATCTTCCATGCCATCTTTTTCCTCTGTACTCTCCTACACATGGCCCACTGAGAACTAGAGTAGCAGGCATTCCTTGGCTATTTGGAAGCACCTGATTTATTCTAGAACTGAACATTTTAATGATCTTTAAATTCATAATGAATTAACATATGATCATAGAAGCTAAAAGGTAGATCTTATTTTGAAGTTTCACAAATAGACACAAATTGAAATAATCAATAGAGGGAAGTTATTATCATTAAGGGGAATGAGGCAAGGCTTATTGTAAAAGTTGAAATTTTAACTGGGACTTTAAGCCAAATAAGTCAGGTAGATATGAAGAGGGAGAGAATTCCAGGCATACCAGATGGTTAATAAAAATTCACCATCCAGACATGGATTTTCTTTTGTGAGGTACATCAAAGAGGTCAATCTGTCACTGGAAAACAGAGAACCAGAGGTAGGCAGAATATAGTAAGACTGGAAATGTAAAAATGGGTCAAAATCTGAAGTTCTTTGAATGCCAAAAAGTAAATTTGTCCATGATATTGTCCCAGAGAGACTTCTGAATGTGTTGGAGGCCGCCTTCATATTTTTTTTTTGCCTTGTGAAAATGCCAGTGAGGTACTCCAGTCTTCTACTTGTCATTCCTTGTCCTCAACTAATTGGCTCATCTCCCTTTCTTATCTTACAGTTTCCCTTAATGATATCTTCTCTACCAAAACTTTTTTTAAAATTTCCCAATAGTTTGATGTTTTCACTTGTTCATCTCCACTATAGAAGCCATCCACATCCCCCATAAAAAACAATTATTTCCATAACATAGTACGATGAAAAAGATGATTGCACATTAACCTGCAAGTCTACAATGCACAATTCGCTGTTCTTTTCAAATATACAAAAGAATTATCATGTAAATTTCTTTCTTCTTCCCTCCCCCACCTATTGTAGATATGGCTAATATTAGACACAAATAGGTAGGTGGTTCTGTGTGTGTATATGTATGTATATGTACGTGTGTGTGTGTAAAATTATTCTATACATACTTCTTTTTATCAGTTCTTTCTCTGGATGCATATAGTGCCTTTCTTCATACGTCCTTTTTGGGGAATTTGTAACTTATTTGTTCAAAGTCATTCTTGAAACAATATTGCCGTAACAATATTACCGTACACAATAATTCTTGGTTTTGTTTATTTCTCTCTCCATTATTTCCTTTCTTATAGGACAGCAGTATTCCATCACAATCATACACCACAACTTCTTCAGCCAAGTTGAACCTCTTAATGAAATGTAAAACCCCTGGCTTATATTTATACCAATAAAATCAGAGATTATATTTTTAAGGCTGTGGGATAAAATCCCAGACTTGAAGTCAGGGATATCTCAGATAATGTTCTTACTCAAATATAACAACAATGTGAACCTGTGTAAAATACTTAATTTTTCTGAACTTATTTCCCCATGGCAAAATTAGAAGACCTTAATATCACTTAGTGCAAAGGGATATACTGAAGATTAGTGGAGATATAGGAGGCAAATTTATTTACCTTCATTAAACATTAAGACACAGTGTAAATGTGAATTTTGACCCTTTCCATGAGCAATTTTAACTGAACAAAGCAAAAAGTGGAGTCTTGAGACTTCGGGGTATTTTTGACTGCCATATGCCCCTCCTGAATCACATTCTCCTTGCAGACTGGCCAAGTACTCTACTTTCCCCCAAACAATTGCTGGGCAGTCATAATTCCTTCATTCAGTACTTGTGAATTTTATTTTTAATGCAAATTTAAGAATTCATATTTACTTCAATGGAATCATGCCCTAAAATTACACTTGATGGTCCATCTAACCTGCCAGGATCTCTTTGGAATGCTGACTTATTCATATAATGTGTTTGCTTTTCCTCCAAATTTTATGTTATCTGCCAATACAATATGCCAACTATACCTGCACAGCACACAAATAGACACAACACAGCACAAATTGTCATTGCTGATGCACTTGGTTTTCCTCTGCAGCCTTGACTCATTCTCTAATATTTAGAGCTGTACAGTAAGTGTAACAAGAATCTAAGCAAAACACACATAATAATACAAATCTGAAGAAAAAGTTAGAAACTATTTTTTAAAATAAGTAATATATCCTTGCTTACCTTCCCCTTTATTCACCTCTATTAGTACAGAAATTTAGTTTTTAATCTTTTTTTGGTCATCATCTTTGACTGAAATTATCCAGTTAGGATATGCTGTCTGAGGGAATGAAACTCTTCCTCCACCCCCACCCCACCCCCAAAATACATTTAGAGAGTATTGGGGAAGTTAATTCTTCTCCAAATTTTGAAAATAAACATGAACTAATATTCTATAGGTCGGTTAGGACTATCATCTCATCTCTTCTCCCTTTTAGAGCAAAATTCTTTGCAAGGGCTGTCAATAATCAATACCTCTACTTCTCCTTTCACTTTCTTCTCAACTCCCTACATTCTGGCTTCCAACCTCATCATTCAGCCAAAATTGTTCTCTCCAAAGTTTCCAGTGATTGTTTATTTGGTAGATCTAATGGCCTTCTTTTGGTCTCCCTCTTTCTTGACTTCTCTGCAAACTTTTCTTGAGATTTGTGTGTCACCTCTCTTTCTTGATCCTCCATCTCCTTATCTGAATATTGCTTTTCAGTTTCCTTTCAGCCAATTGTGGGTATTCTCCAGGGCTCTGCCCTGGCCCCTCTTCTCCAAGCAATTTTTTTGATTTGGTAACTTCAACAACTCCTATGATGCTGTTGTCATTCTCTAAGCTTATAATTTTCAAATCTATTTATCCCATCCTAACCTCTCTTCTTATCTCCAGTCTTGCGTTTCCAACTGAACATTGCATATCTCAGATTGGACATTCAAACACAATATGTCCAAAACTTAACTTATCTTTCCTCCAAAACCTTCTCCTGCAAACTTTCCTCATATTCTTGAGGGTACCACCATACTCACCTAGGCTTCCAACCCAAGAGTTACCTCTTGCCACGTACTCTCAATTTAAATTCTGGTACATCTCTCATATTTGCTCCACTTTCTATTCTGACACTGCCACCTCTTGGTATAGGCTTTCATTACCTAATACATGGATCACTTCAATACCCTTCCTGTTGGTCTTCTTGTCTCAGATCTCTTCCTATAACAGTCTAGTGCTTGGCTTTACACAAAGTAAGCACTTACCACCTCAAATTATAAGAATATATTTCTATATCAAGGTACACAATATGAAATTAAAGATGCTTAGAAGACTTACCCTTTATTAATTAAAAAAAATTATAAGGAATAGAATCACCATCTTTAGAGGATTTTCTCCCATGGTCAAACAGAATGACACATTTTATCTAATCAAAGGAAAACCATCACGATCAGTACCAATATTCACAGGATCATATATTTGGAGACTGAAGTACCCTCGGAAGACTTCTAGTTCAGTTCTCTTTAAAGATGACAAAACTGAGTGTCAGAGAGGTTAGATGATATAATCAAGGTCACACAAGTAATGACAAGGGTGGTGTTTAAACACAGGTTCTCTGGGTATACATGCATTGCTCTTCTCAGTACTCCTTACTTGTTATAACAAATTCAAACTTGTAGTTGCATTCAAATTATATTAAGATCCTCTTCAATACCCTACAGTGTCCTAGGAAAGAACCCATGCATTTTTTAAGTTTCTCTCAGGAATTTCTTTTCTTTCTTCCTGATCCCATTATGATATGATAAGCATTTTATTTCTTTTATTTTTTGATATTTTTCCAAAGATCCTCCTAAAGGCTTCTTTAACATCCTTATTCCTCAACCTGTAGATAAAGGGGTTTGATTTAGGAGCCAATATGGCAAAGTAGAAGCAGGAAAACTCCACAAAATCCCCCCACAACCACCTCATATACCTATAAAATATGACTATAAACATATTTTAGAGCTACAGAACCCACAATATGGCAGAGAGAAACAAATCTCTTACTGAAGGCAGCCCAGCAGGTGGACAGGAAGGGTCCATCACAGCATGCTGGCAGCCATGCCCAGTCCCACATGAGCCCATGGTTTTAGCCCCAGGGTGGCCCCAACCAACAACAGCTAGAGCAGACTTCAGGAGAGTGGATCACCAGCAATTATGGTCTGTTCCATAATTATCAATTCATAAATGCCAAAGAGAAAGTAAAAAGTCAGTGTGGAATGCTGTTGGAACTGGGTGGCAGGGAAGATGGAAGCACAGTCCGGCCCCTGCCTGCAGTTGGAGAACAGCAGAGGCTCTGCAACCATGCAGCCAATTCCACATAGCCACGTCAGAGCTCTTGGCCTGCAGATTTTAGGGGAATCAAGTAACCATTCAGAGGGTAAACACTCTTGCTTTAAATTTCCTGGATCTGTATCATGGCCTTGGGTATTGATCCTGGGGTATGCGACCAGTGAGCCAGAGCTTGTGGTTTCTGTAGAGAGGGCCCCAACTAATAGCTCCAGTAGTTTTGAAAACCCCAGCGATTTCAGACAAAGCTCTCCTCTCTGGAAGCAGAGTTCTACTGTGGCAAAGGGCTCAAAAGTCAAGTAATTGAGTGGCAGCATGAGCAAGCAAAGCAAGCAGAGCAATCAAAACTTAGATTCCTTTTTTGTGGACAAAAAGGATCAAAACATGGAATGGGAGGAAGACCAAAGAGTCAGAACTCCTGCACTAAAAGCTTCCAAGAAAAATATGAACTAATTACAAGCCATGGAAGAGCTCAAGAAGGATTTTGAAAATCAAGTAAGAGAAGTGAAGGGAAAATTGGGAAGAGAAATGGGAATGATGCAAGAAAATCATAAAAAGAGAGTCAACTACCTGACTGAAGAAAATAACACCTTAAAAATAAATTAAAATGGAAAAAGAGACCCAAAAAGCCAATGAGGAGAAGAATGCCTTAGAAAGCTAAATTGGCCAGATGGGAAAAGAATTTCAAAAGCTCACTGAAGAGAATAATTCCTTCAGAATTAGATTGGAGCAAATGGAAGCTAATGATTTCATGAGAAATCAAGATACTATTAAATGGATCCAAATAAATGAAAAATAAATGAATGAATGGATGAATGAAAGGCAATATAAAATATCTCACTGAAAAAATCACTGACCTGGAAAATAGATCCAGAAGAAATAAATTAAAAGTTACTGTGCTACCTGAAAGTGATGATCAAAAAAAAAGAACCTGGAAATCATCCTTCAAGAAAATCTTAAGGGAAATTGCCCTGATATTTTACAGGAGAGGGGAAAATAGAAATTGAAAGAATTTACCAATCACCTCTTGAAAAAGATCCCAAAAAGAAAACTCCTGGGAATATTATAATCAGGTTCCAGAGTTCCCAGATCAAGGAGAAAATATTAAAAGCAGCCAAGAAAAAAAAAACAATTTGAATATTGTGGAAACACAAACAGGATAACACAAGATCTAGCAGCTTCTACCTTAAGGGATAGAAGAGCTTGGAATATCACATTCTGGAAGTCAAAGGAGCTAGAATTAAAAGCAACAATCACCTATCCAGCAAAACTGAGTATAATATAGTCATTCAATGAAATCGAGGAATTTCAAGTATTATTGATGAAAAAACCAAAGTTGAATAGAAAATTTGACAATCAAATACAAGAACCAAGAGAAGCACAAGAAGGTAAACAGGGAAAAGAAATCATAAGGAACTTGTGAAAGTTGAACAGTTTACATTCCTACATGGAAAAACAACAATTGTGAGTTATGAAACTTTTCTCAGTATGAGGATAGTTGAAGGGAGCAGAAATGTACATATGTGTATACATACATATATATGTCTATATAGGAGGATATATGTGTATATGAATACATATGTGAGTGTGTGTGTATACAGATATCCATAGACAGAGGGCACACGATCAATTGAATAGGACAAGATGATATTTAAAAATAAAATTTCAAGGTGAGAGAGGAATATAATGAGAGGAGATAGGGAGAAACAGAATTGGGTAAATTATCTCATATAAAAGAGGCAAGGGAAAACTGTTACAATGGAGGGGAAGAACAGGAGGGCAAAAGTGAATGGGTCAACCTTACTCTCATTGAATGTCGCTTAAGGATGGAATAACACACTAAATTGGGTATCTTACCCTACAGGAAAGTATGGGGGAAGGGGATAAGAGGAGGATTATAGAAGAGTGGGCATATTGGGGAGGAGGGTAATTAGAAGAACACACTTTTGACAAGGGACTGGGTCAAAGAAGGAAGGAGAACAAGTGGGGGTGGGATCAGATGGAGGGAAATATAGTCAGCCTTTCACAATATATCCACTATGGGGATGTTTTCCAAAACTACACATGTACAACTTTTGTCAAATTGCTTATCTTCACAGTAAGGGTAGGTGATGAGGGAAGAACAGAAAAAATCTGGAATTCAAAGTTTTAAAATCAAATGTTTGAAAAAAAAATATTTTCATTATTTTTTAGCATGCAACTGGGAAATAAGATATACACACAGTGGGGTATGGAGTTCCATCTTACCCTACTGGAAAATCAGAGGGGACATGGTTAAGGAAATGGGAGAGATCAGATTGGGGTAGGAGGTATTCAATGGGATCCCTATTCTGGGGTGGTGGGTGGGGGAAAAATTGGGAGAAAATTTGTAACTCAAAATCTTGTGGAAATGAATGTTTGTAAACAAAAAATAAACATAAATTTAAAAAAAAGATAAAAGGGGTTTGACAGGCTAACAGGGGAAAGAGATATATACAAAACAATGGAATGACTATTCGCTCTTCCACTGACTACTTGGTGGCAGGCCTCACATAAAAGAGGGTACCATAAAACATGGTGACTTCTGTCAGGTGGGAGCCACAAGTAGAGCAGGCTTTGAGCTGTTCCTCAATGGGGTGGATATGTAGGATGGAGGCAGACATGAAAATTTATGAGATGAGCATGATCAAGAGGGAGCTTGAGAGGTTCATGCCTGCAGAGATAAGCATGGCTGTCTGCTTGAAACAGGTGTTAATACATCTCAGTACCAACAAAGGAGAGTCAGTGCAGTAGAAATGGTTGCTGGAGTTAGGGCCACAAAGAAAAAACTTGGAAGGACTTACAGAGTAAAATGTTGCGATTTTCAAGTTGGTTTCAGTAAAGTCTGGCTATCCATGACCCCTTTAGGGGTTTTCTTGGAAAAGTTACTGGAATGATTTGCCATTTTCTTCTCTAGCTCATTGTATAAATGAGGAAATTATAGGGTTAAGTGACTTGCCCAGGGTCACATAGCTAGTAAGTGTCTGAGACCAGGTTTGAAATCAGGAAGATGAATCAGGGAAACCATTTCATTATCTTTGCCAAGAAAACCCTAAATGTGACACAACTGAACAACAATAAACATTTACAAAGCCCCTACTGTGTGCCAGGCACTGTCCCTGTATGTGACAAGAACCATTCACAACAAGGTTATATTCAGGGAGGGCATTTAGGGAGAAAAAGCAATGTTGACTCGGAGAGGGAAACTAACCTTTACAATTACCAGTGAGGAGACAGGTGGGACACGATGTTCAGCTGAGCAGTAGCATGGCTGGAGTAATCTGGAGTGCCTGTGTTGGTCTCGGTCAGCTTTGCCTCGGTTGTGCCGCCAAGAGAGTAGATGGTGAGGGGCTAACTTTGGGTGTCATTCCTGCTGGGTAATTCTTGTTCTGATGCTGTGGATTCAAGGCCTAACTAGCCTATGCAGGGGAATCTAGGAAGAGTTTCGGAGGACTCTTTAGAACTTTCTCCTAAAGAACTCAGCACCATTCCAGTTTGAGGCTTGTACATCTCCTAAGCCTGTCACATGTGCACACACACACACACACACACACATTCATTTCCTCATTAGCTTTTTCTCTCATTCTTCATTCAGTGAACGTTCTGAGCATTCAACAAGTGCAGGATGCATGGTGGCCACTGACTTTCCAAAGACAAAAACAAAAACAAAAGTTTTAGGCAGCTCTCATTCTATTTGGTCTGTTTCTTTGCTCCTATTAGGAACATAAGAAATTGAATGTTAAAGCTTAGGGGGAATTATGACGCCATGCAATCTTATTGGTTCACTTTACAGATGAGGAAACAGACCCAGAGAGAAAAAGTAACTTGCTTAAGGTCAGACAGTTTGGCACGATCAGGACTAGTCCTCGGCCTGATTTCCAGTTCAGGGCTAACAACAAGAAGAACAAAAATACCAATTTTGTTCATAAGGATCACAATAAGCTATTTACTAATTTTTATCAAGAAATGATTTTCATTTCAGTTTTTATCTATTTTGCCAATATTTCTCTTGACCATCTTCCTCAGAGCCTTCTTCACATCCTTGTTTCTCAGGCTGTAAATAAATGGGTTTAACATAGGACTTACAAAAATACAAAACACAGCAACAATTTTCCCTTGTTCCACAGAACTCTCAGTGGCTGGCCTTAAGTACATGCAGAAAAGGGACCCATAGAACATAGTGACAACCATCAGGTGGGAGCCACAAGTGGAGAAAGCCTTGCGCTGCCCCTCAGTGGACCGCATACGCAGGATAGTGGCAAAAATAAAAACGTAGGAGGTAAGGATTATAAGCAAGGAGCCTGTGAGGTTTAATCCTGCAGACACAAACAGCGCAGTTTGCTTTATATAGGTATCAGAGCAGGTCAACATTAAGAGGGGTGGGTCAGCACAGTAGAAGTGATTGATGGTGTTAGGACCACAGAAAGACAGGCGGGATGTCAAAATAACCTGCATTGTACCCACCAGGGCACCCCACAAGTAAGGGAAAGTGACTAGGCAGATGCAAACAGACTTGGACATCCTGCTGCTATAATGCAATGGCTGGCATATGGCTAAGTAACGATCATAGGCCATTGCGCCAAGCATATAATACTCAGTAAGGAGCAAGGTGACAAAAATGAAGCATTGTGTCAAACAACCAATATAGGAAATAGTTTTCTTCTCTGACAAGAAGTTAATTAACATCTGAGGAGAGACATTAGTGGAATAAAAAAGATCAACAAGGGCCAAGTGGGTAAGGAAAAAATACATGGGAGTTTGAAGGTGTGGTGTGAGCCTTATCAGTATGATCATCCCAAAGTTCCCTGTCAAGGTGATCAAGTAGATCACCAGAAATACCACAAAGAGGACTGGCTGCAGCTCTGGTCGACTAATTAGTCCAAGAAGAATGAATTCAGTTGCTTCAGTGCTATTCTGCTTGAGAATGGTCTTCATCTTCATGTCCCCTACATGAGATACAAAGAAACCTGTCAGAAATAAAGAGCATGGAGTCATAGGATTTAGAGCTGGAAGGCACTTATTTCATCATCCAGGAGTCATTATAGTTTCACTGAGCCTAAAGGTATCATGTTAGCCCTGGGATTATGCCTAGTACTTGATCCTAATAGAGAGAACACACTCACCAAAGTAAACACCATTTGAAATAAATTGAATTTAAGCTTAAGCCAGTTTCCCATAGCGCATCAACATTTGCTTCAAAACATATTTAAACACTACCACCTACTCACTAACCGCCTCCCCCCTAAAACACACACACACACACACACACACACACACACACACCACGTATCCTCCAAAAGACTGGTTCAGAAGACCTCTGACTTCTGGTTCTGATCCTGATAATAAATGACTATGATTATGAAGCTCAGAGAGAGGCAATGATTTGCCTGGTTTCCTCCTTTTAATACAAAAGAGTTAGATTCATTAAAACACACACACATCCCACCTACTATGTTCTAGACACTTGGGGGTATAGATACAAAAAGAAAATCATTACTGCTTTCAACAAACTTGTATTCTACAGGGGGAGGAATGGGGATGCAAAAACAACACATTTACACTAAAACATCTGTTTTAGCCATGGTTTACAAGTTCATTTAAGGAAAGTGAAAATACTATGTTTGAACTATCTTCCAAATCTACAATTCTATTATTCTAAATCTTTTATAAGATCTACTAATATTGATTCCTTTTTAATGGTATAATTTTAATTATTTGTTATGTGTAATTAATGTTTTCCTGTATATATTATTTTCATCCATTGTAATTTTAACATCATAATATACTTTTATTTTAACAAAACCCCAAATATCTACATTTGAATATCAAACAATTGTTAAATATCATATAGGAGTAACATTTAAAGACAAAAACACAAAGACATAAATGAAGATGCTGAGAATTTTGAGGCTATCCAAAATAAAAATGCTTTCATTCTTGAGAACTCATATTCAATCATTCTTTTACCTTGCCCCTGGCTGTAGAAGGATGAATGCCTTTTACTCCTCACACAGGATAATACCTTTGTCTTTGCTTTCAATTCCATTCTCTTATAACCCCTCAATTACCTTTTTTTTTCCAGTCACTCCTTCTCACTTATACATCTACATTCTCTCCTTGTCCCCTGGTCTTCTTATATACCTATAAACATATTCCTCAAACCTTAAAGAACCTTTGTTAAAATTTTCCTGCCCCCCCCACTTATTCTGTTTTCTACTTTGACCCTGTTCCTTTTCAAAAGTGCTTACTTCTAACTATCCTCTCCACCAGTCTGACCCCCTTCTATCATCTCCCCTCTTAATACCCTTCCCCCCTACTTTCCTGTAGGGCAAGATACCTACTTGAGTGTATGTTATTCCCTCCATAAGCCAAATTCAATGCAAGTAAGGTTGACTCATTTCCTTTCACCTTCCTGCTCTTCCCCTCCTTTTTTTTAACAATTTTCTCTTGTCCCTTTTATCTGAGATAATTTACTCTATTCTATCTCTCCCTTCCTCCTTCTCCCATTATATTCCTCTCTCACCTCTTAAATTTATTATTTTTTAGATATCATCCCATCTCATTAAACTGTAGAAAGTAAGCTCCTTGAAGTCAGAGACTATGCCATGTAGGTTTTTTTTTTTATTTTAAAAAATTCTTGTTATCTATGACAATACCTTGGATATAGTAGTCATTTGTACTTTTTTTTAACAGAATTAAGCTGAATTTAATTGAACTAAATTTAACCAATATCTTGTGTTCTGTGTTTTCATTTCATTTTTATCTCTGACCAGGTGGTATGGTGTATTGTATGTGGATGCAAGAAGATTTGAGTTCAAATCCAGCCTCAAATCCATAGTCTGCTACCTATGGGACACTGAGCAAGTCATTTAACTGGGCAGCTAGGTAGTTCAATGGATAGAGTTCTGGGCTTAAAGTCAGGAAGACTTTCTCTTCATGACTTCAAATCTGGCCTCAGACATTTACTAGCTGTGTGACCTTGGGCATGGCACTTAACCTAGTTTCCTTCAGTCTCCTCATCTACAAAATGATCTGGAGAAGGAAATGGGAAACCACTCTAGTAGCTCTGCCAAGAAAACCTCAAATGGGGTCACAGAGAGACTGAAATGACTGAAAAACAATAACAAAATTATCATAACAATAGCACCTGTCTCCTAGGGTTTTTGTGAGGATAAAATGAGGTAGTATTTGTCAATTACTTTACAAATCTTGAAGTGCCATATAAATGTTAGCTATTATCACTAGCAGGATGAGCACTGTACTTGCAGTCAAGAAGATCTGAGTTAAACTACTACTACTTTTTTTTAAGCAATTGGGGTTAAGTAACTTGCTCAAGGTTACACAGCCAGTTATTTCTGGGTGTGGTGCTTAGTATCTGAGCCCAGATTTGATCCCCAGGTCATCCCAACTCTGGGGCCAGTGCTCTTACTCTCTGAGCCACCTGGCCACCCCTAAGCAATTGGGGTTAAGTAACTTGCTCCAGATTACACAGCCAGTTATTTCTGGGTGTGGTACTGAGTATCTGAGCCCAGATTTGATCCCAGGTCATCCCAACTCTAGGGCTGGTGCTCTTACTCACTAAGCCACCTGGCTGCCTCTAAGCAATTGGGGTTAAGTAACTTGCTCAAGGTTACATGGCCAGTTATTTCTGGGTGTGGTACTGAGTATCTGAATGCGGATTCAATCCCAGGTCATCCCGACACTGGGGCCTGTGCTCTTATTTGTTGAGCCACCTGGTCACCCCTTGAACTACTACTTCTTATACTCATCTGTGAGTATCAAAACTTCAGAGGGGCAGCTAGGTAACACAGTGAATAAAGCACTGAACCTGGAGTCAGGAGGACCTGAGTTCAAAGCTGGCCTCAGACGCTTAACACCTACTAGTCATGTGACCTTGGGCAAGTCACTTAACCCCAATTGTCCTCCAAAAACAAAAACAAAGAAACCAAAAGCTTCAGGCACTTCATTTATAAAATGAGATAATAATAGCATCTTGAACCTAGGTGGCCTAGGGGGTAGAAGACAGGACTTGGAGTCAGGAATTCCTCAGGCGACATCTACTGACTGTGCTACCCTAGATGAGTCGTTTCAGGTCTGTAGCCTTTATGTCCTCATCTATAAAATGAGAATTATGAAACAATCTACCTTAAAGTGTTGTTGAGAGGATAAAATAGAATGACATATATAAAGCACTTTGTAAATCTTAAATTACTACAAAAGTTCCAGTTATTATTGTTTTTGGTAGGAGTAGGAGTAGGGGGAGGGGCAAGAGTACGAATAAGAGGAGCAGTAGGAGTGAGCACAGCAGCATCATAGTTCTACCATCATCCTCTATTTCCATCAGGTCAGCATTTACTCACCATTGCCTCAGTCAGTTCTACTTAGGAAAATGGGAAGGCAAAGCAAGAACCCTATCCTAGAGATTTGAAAAGTCCATGCCTCACTTCCTTTCCTACCTGCAGACAGGGATATTCCAGGGGCCCTCCAACTATAGCAAAGGAGCAAAGGGATGGGGAATTATTTATAGCAAAATTATTTCTATTAAGTCATGATCTCTGGGGATTTTTCAAAGACACCCAGAAGATACAATTAAAATGTTTCTGCATGGGAAAACTTAGACTTAAGCATTTATCATCAGAATCAAGTTTTCTTTTCATTAGGTCCTTTATCCTTTTTTTAGCCCTGGAGGATCCCAGTACTCATGGTAATACTATCCACACAGCACTCTCCTCAACAAAACTCCAGGGGGACAGTTTGGCATAGGAATCATTATCTTCCTTTTTCTATATGAGAAAAATAAGGGTAAGAAGGTGAAGTGACTTGCCAGTGTCACACAGTAAATGTCAGAGGAAGGATTAGAATTCAAGTCTCCTTATTCTAAGTTCAAGGTATTTTTTACCATATCATGTTAATGGTTATTCTCTTGATGATTCATCTTCCACAAGGTATGTTGGTGTTCCAAATTCCCCATGAATAACTCATTCCATGACCTGGGAACTAGAGGAACTCCAAGGTGAGGGAACCTCCTCTACCAATGTGGTTTGGCATTTTCTAGTATTGGAGAGTTGCCTGAATTACTGAGAATTTAAGTGACTTACTCACGGCCACACCAAATTTTGAACACAGTTCTTCCTCACTTCATTTGCACCAGTGCCCTTCCCCAGTCCTGGAAATGACTCTCTCCTCACCTTTGCTTCATAGACTCTCTCTTCCTTCAAGACACAACTCAAGCATTACCTTTACTTAAAAACTTTTGTGCTCCCCATAGCTACTAATACTCTCTCCCTAACTTCTTTGAATTTATATACATGCATGTTTGTAATAAGACATTAGCTATACTCTAATGATAAAAAACACTAAAAATATCAAAAAAGGAAATTTCAATAAAGTGATAAAAAATATCTTTTGAAAGTCAAGAGCTAGAATTAATTGGTGGTTTAGATAAGCAAGAACCAGAAACACTTGAGTAAAAATCTATTAATTTACCATCTTGAGTACTTTAATACAGTTGATCCAAAATAAAAGTTGGGAGGGAGATTTAGTGGACTGAAAGCTCAGTATCAATCAATCATATGATAAAACAAACAAACAAGAATCTCTTAAACCCAAAATTTTTCTTAGTCTGCTGAAGGAAAAATTACTCCCTGAACACTATGAGAAATTAGAACCTCACAAGACTATATTTCACTTTAGTTAGTGTTTGCTTGGTTTATTATTTTGAAAAGAATAAGAATTCCACCTTATGTCCAAAATGGCATGTTTTTCTTCAGATTTTAGATACAATACAATTCCCCAGAGGATCTAGTGAAAAGACCTACAAATTGACAGAACTTGTATTTTTGTTTGTCCTGGGTGCACTAATTTGTTCACATGATTTTCTTCATGATTTGTTAATTACTAATAAGACAGTGGACTGGCATGACCCAGTCTAAATGACTGGTAAGTCAAAGAGAATTTATTAAGTGCCTACTATGTATGTGCCAGGCATCATGCTAAGTAATGAGGACTCAAATAAAGACAAAAAGGGTCTTTACCATCAAGGAATTCACATTATTATTTTAATTAATTAATTAGTTTTTAGTTTTCAACATTCAATTCCATAAGATCTTGAGCTCTAAATTTTCTTCACCCTCCTTCTCCTCCCTCTCCAAGATGCCATGAAATCTGATATAGGGTCTACATATACATTCATATTAAGCATATTTTCACATTAGTCATTTTGTAAAGAAGAATTAGAATCAATGGGAGGAACCATTAGAAAGTGGAGAGGTGGAGAGAGAGAGAAAGAGAGAGAGAGAGAGAGAGAGAGAGAGAGAGAGAGAGAGAGAGAGA
>NW_027185804.1:42303896-42323134 GCF_028583685.1 Petaurus breviceps papuanus
AGAGAGAGAGAGAGAGAGAGAGAGAGAGAGAGAGAGAGAGAGAGAGAGAGAGAGAGAGAGAGAGAGAGAGAATGCACAAAATTCAGAATCCATAGTTCTTCTGGACATGGATAACATTTTGCATCATGAGTCTTTTGGAGTTGTCTTAGATCTTTGCATTGCTGAGAAAAGGCAAGTCTATGAAAGTTAATCATCAAACAATGTGGCTTTTGCTATATGCAATGTTCTCCAAGTTGGGTTCACTTCATTCAGCATCAGTTCATGTAGGTCCTTCCAGGTTTTTTTCTTAAGTTTGCCTGCTTATCACTTCTTATGGAACAATAGTATTCCATTATATTAATTCACCTCAACTTTTTCAGCCATTCTCCAATTAATGGGCAGCCCTTTGATTTCCAATTCTTGGCCACCACAAAAAGAATAGTTATAAATATTGTTTTTAATACATGTGAGTCCTTTTCCCATTTTTATGATCTCTTTGGGATACAGACCTAAAAGTACTATTGCTGGGACCAAGGGTATAATAGCTCTTCAAAATGATTAGGTCAGTTCACAACTCCACCAACAATGCATTAGTGTTCTAATTTTCCAACAGCTCTTATCTATTAAGGAATTCACATTCTAATGAGGGAACCAACGTGCAAATAACTATGTACATACAAAGGAAAGAGACTATGGCCACAAGCAAGCAGGATATATATTCATTCACCCTGATCCCAGAAAGTTATATTCCATCCATGAATACAAATCCCTAAGTTGTTTGCTTTTGTCTTTTCCAAGGTGACCTCACAGGTTTTGCATCTTCAGGGGAAACTCAAAAGAGATTTCAAATTTAATGAATTTTCAGGTCACTGTCTTACTTTGGGGAAGCCATTTTTTAAAAAAAGTGAAGCCAGGGTTATGTTGGTTGGACAGGTTAAGGAGGCAGAAAAGAGATCAGAGGTAAGAAGACACCCCCTTCCCAATTCTGAGTGGGTCTAATTAGTTCTTTAAAAACTAATTGATTTTTAATAGAAAATCAGTTTTGTCTTTCTTATCTCTTTTCACCTTCCAACTCCAAGAAGACAAAGAAAAACAAGACCATTGTAACAAATACGCATAGTCAATCAAAACAAATCCTGACAATGACAATGTCTAACATACATGCATACACATACACTTGTATGTATGTATGTGTGTGGATATAGAGATTTTTTTCCCACTCTGCCTGGCTTCACTTCTGTAAGGATGTGTTACAGCATACTTCATGGAAACATGATTGATCATTGTGTTGATTAGTGTTCATAACTCCTAAGCTGGTGATCTTTACATTGTTGTTATTGTATAAATTGTTGTCCTGGTTCTGCTTACTTTACTATTCATTTGATTGCATCTGTTTCACACATCTTTTTGTCTTTATTTACTTAACCATCACTCTGGTTCAGATCTTCACCATCTCTTCCCTGGACTATTGCAATAGCCAGCCCTTTGATATGCCTACATCTAGGTTCTCAACATTCCAAGCCTTTCTCCATTTTCTTAAACCGTTGATCTGATCATATGTTCTCTTTTCAGTGCTCCCTAGTAACTCTAAGACTGAATATAACTGTTTCTGCTTGGTATTCAAAGCTCTCATAAACTGGTAACAACCTACCTTTCCAGATTTAATGAATTTATGAACACTCTTTGTTGCATATTGTAGTGCAACAAAACAGATTTTATCACTGTTATTAATATGTGGAGCTCCATTTCCCATCTCCATGTCTTTGGACCAAATTTCTGAATGAAAGAGAGCTTTTCATTCAAATAAGATAAGAAAAAAATCTACATACATAGTCAGATATACTAACAGAAAAATATAAACAAAAACATCAAAAACATAATTTATATCATTCCTTATTCATGGCAGTATCATAATGGAATCAGAAATGAATGAGGTAAGGATATAAAAGTTGCTGAAAGAGAAAAAAATGACAACAATGGAAAGGCCTGGATAGAAGAAAGGAGAGTGGAAACTTTCAGGTAGAATAAATGAAATAGGTTAGGACAGAGAGACAAGGATACTTTCATGGTTTGATCAGGGTCCATGATGAAATGGTTTTAAAAAATTAAGGTTAGAAAAAAATTGTAGATAACATATAATATTGACAAGAAAATGTTGAAGCCTATTCTTAAGAAGCTTACATTTCATACCACACACAAAAGAACAAGTGTTCATATTTCTGTATTATCTTTTGATTCAACAATACAATATACATTATTGAACCACTTTGTTTCTACAGTGTATCTAAAGGACTAAGTTTCCTTGATTTTCTTAACCAATATATAAATTAACTAAATTTTTAAGGATAGAACAATACAGTCTTTACAATGAGCTGAATTTTTCCGGGGCCTTAACTTGGTTAATTTTGTATCGCAGATTTATTTAATTGCTTCAATATACTATGATATTAAATACTGTTTTCCTTTTTTGATCATCTCCAGATAATCATTTGAGTGAATTGGAAAATAGAGCTCCTTAGGATGGCAGCCTCTTGTATGTTATTGAGTGATTGTTTAAGATACCCTAAGGCATATGTCTCTGTAAGAACTTCTTCAAGGCATCTTTAACATCCTTGTTCTTTAAGCTGTATATGAGCGGATTGAGCATGGGAATGACCACTGTATAAAATACAGAGACAACCTTGTCTTGCTGCATTGAGTAACTGGAGGTGGGACGAGAATACATGAAAAGAATGGTCCCAAAGAAAATGGTGACAGCCATGAGGTGGGAGGCACAGGTTGAAAAAGCTTTGCTCCGGCCCTCAGCAGAGCGCATCCTCAAGATGGTGACAAGGATGAATAGGTAAGAGATGAGGATCATCAGCACACAACCTATGACAATAAAGCTGGAGAAAATCATAATGATGATCCCATTCGTGTGAGTGTCAGAACAGGAGAGCTTCAGCAGGGGTGGTGTATCACAGTAAAAATGGTTAATCAGGTTGGAGCCACAAAATGACAATTTGAAGGTCATTCCAGTGTGAATAGCTGCATTACTAAATCCACCTAAGAATGCAATAACTACCAGCAAGAGGCAAATTCTTTCAGACATGATGACAGAGTACAATAGTGGGTAACAAATGGCCACATAGCGATCATATGCCATCATTGCTAAGAGAAAACATTCAATACCCACAAATGACCCAAAGAAGTAAAACTGAGCAGCACAGCCATTGAAGGAGATGGCCTTGTTCTCACTGAAGAGGTTTACTAGCATCCTGGGAGTGACTGAAGAGGAGTAAGATGAGTCCACAAGGGACAAACTGCTGAGGAAGAAGTACATGGGGGTGTGGAGTTTAGGCTCAATCTTGATCAGCAGGATCATCCCCAAATTACCCACCATGGTGACTGTGTAGATGAAGAGAAATATCACAAAGAGGATGAGCTGTAGTTCGGGATTGTCGGAGAGTCCCAATAGGATAAATTCAGTCACCTGTGTTTGATTCCACTCCTTGATGTCACCCATGGATCTGGTTATTTGTGCTTAGCTAAGAAAGATGGTACATCATATCAGGGGTGAGGATAAATAAATGGGGCCTGCATTTGGGTACTGATAGTTTCATTCAATGATCTGTATCCTATTTCCTAATGTTATTAAATTTCTGTAGGACTTTCATTAAGTTACTTTCCTTCTCTAGTTCTTAGCTTACTCTTCTGTACAATGTGGGATTTATAGTTGGAGATAACTTTGGAATTAGAAGAGTCCTTTTGGAAAAAAAATATATATATATATTGAAATAAATCATAGCATCACAGACTTACAGCTGAAAGGAACTTTAGAGGAACATCTAAAACCAGTTCAATCCCATCTAAATGTAGTCCAACCTCATTATATAAAAAAAAATTGAGTAACAGGTTACTTCATGGCACAGTAGTAATATCATATAGTAAATGATATAGCCAGATTTCAACTCACACTTCCTTCCCCTCTAGATCCAATGAAATTTCCACTGGTCTTTACCATTGTGGCTTCTGTTATCCAATCTATGTTTCCAGCCCTGCATTTTCTTTAGAGTTCCACTCATATCCATGCCTGTCTACAATGTAATTATTCAACAGACCTTAATTTAGAAGTGAACTGCTGGACACTAGGAGAAAAGTTCTAAAATACTATTGATTAGAGAAAAGGAAATTAAAACAATTCTAAGGTACCATCTTACATCTCTCAGATTGGTTAATATGACAGAAAAGAAAAATGACAAATGTTGGAAGGGATGTGGAAAAATTGGAAAATGAATACATTGTTGGTGGAGTTGGGAAATAATTCATCCATTCTGGAGAGTAATTTGGAACTATACCCAAAAGTTATAAAACTTTGCATACCTATTGATCCAGCAATACCACTAATATGTCTATCCCAAAGAGATCATTAAAAGGCGGGGACTATTTGTACAAAGATCTTTATAGCTGTTCTTTTTGTGGGGTAAAGAATTGGAAAATGAAGGAAGGCTCATCAGCTGGAGAATGACCAAACAAGTTGTGGTGTATGATTGTAATTGAATGCTATTGTGCTATAAGAAATGATGAGTAGATTAATTTCAGAAAAATAAAAACTGAAAAGACTTACATGAACTGATCCAAAGTGAAGTGAGCAGAATCAGGACATTGTAAACAATAACAGAAATATTACATGATGATCAACATTGAATGACTTAGCTGTTCTCAGCAATTAAGTGATCCAAAACAATTCCAAAGGACTTACAATGAAAAGTGTTATCCACATTGAGAAAAGGAATTGATGGAGTCTGAATGAAGATTGAAGCATACTAGTTTTACTCTGTGTGTGTATGTGTGGGGGGGGGGGAGGGGAGGGTGAGTGTTTCTTTTGATCTCCTTCTTTCCCAGTATATGTGGAAATATGTTTTGCATGATTGCATATATATAACCTATATCAAATTGCTTACTATATTAGGAAGTGTGGAGGGGAAGGGAAACTTGGAACTCAAAACTTTGAAGAAATGAATGTGAATTTACATTAATTGGGGGAAAATTAAAATAATATAAAAAATGAAGACATCCAGGAGACAGCTGATAATACAAAGTTTAGAGTTTAGAGGAAAAATAAAGTGTGTGTGTGTGTGTGCATGTGTGTGCCTGCTAAATTATATTTAACTCATCATTCATCCCATCCTCTCCCACCTGACTAATGTCATGGATTGTATAAGCTCCAGAAACTGATCATTCTGCAGGAAAAGAAAATCAATTCAACAAATTCTACCTCCTAGCTCCCCCTACCCCTAGGGCTACTCCTTCTCTCTGAGGATATTTCCGAGGTCTTTCCAGACACTTGATTTAAGGAGAATTTTGAGATTTGTGGAGCACACAGGAAGTTCATGTCATCCTTCTCCACACACTCCAAATGATCTTCTGGAAACTTACTATCCTACAAGATGAAATCAACTCTGTAAGTCACACCTCTTCAGATTATTTTCCATCCTGGCTGTAACACTTAATCATGCCCCTGGTGTTGGATTACTCCCACCCCTAATTTCAGCTTTTTTAAAAAAATGTATTATCTTCTACTATTATACTGAGAGCTCATTGAACTCTGGGACTATCTTATGACTTTCTTTGTATCCTCAGTGCTTAGCACAGTGCGTAACATGTGATTGGTGGTTAATAAATGTTTAGGGACTCTGACTCTGATATGTACATGTATGTATGCATATGTGTGTTTGCATATGTAACACTATGGGGCACAATAGGTTAGGTCACATGGTCTGATGGAAAAGAAAGAAATTGCCCAGGTTCATGGAAATTCTGCTTTTGGGAGAGTAGACTGGTTGTTGAACATACAAATAGTTCCTGATTTTGTCCCAAGTTAGAAAGTTAGAGAGAGGTAGCTCTCTTTCTCTCACTTTCTCTCTCTCTCTCTCTCTCTCTCTCTCTCTCTCTCTCTCTCTCTCTCTCTCTCTCTCTCTTCTCTCTGTCTCTGTCTGTCTCTGTCTCTCTCTCTGACTGAATTTGAAGGTTGGTATCCTTTCCAATGCTAAGAAAGATCACTTTCACTTGTGTGGCACCCAAAGATATCCCATAGTCTCATGTCTCAAAGGGACACAAATAAATGGAAGCATAGGGTAAACCAATGGCACTTTTGAGAAATAAGGTTAGATCAGTCAGATACTATTTTTTTTTTAATTTTTCTTTTTGGAGTGCAATTGGGTTTAACTAACTTGCCCAAGGTCACATGGCTAGGTTGTTTGTGTGTGTTAAGTGTCTGAGACCGGATCTGAACTCAGGTCCTCCTGACTCCAGGGCTAGCACTCTACTCACTGAGCCACCTAGCCGCCCCCAGATACTATCTTTAACAGAATAAAAGAATGTGTTTGAAACAGGTACCAATTGAATCCAGTTAAATTAAGGGATATGAATGACCAGTTTCTCCCTATTACTCATTTTTTTTTCCTTAAGCTTTCAAGCCACCTAACTGTGCCCACAACAAAAAGCAACAATAACAAAAAAATCAATAAAAATAGCATCCACTTCCTGGATAGCACCTATATTCCCTTCAAAAAGAATTGAATGAGATATTTGTAAATTATTTAGCAGAGTAACTGGAATACAGTAAGCACTATATAGCTGTTATTAGTTGTTATTGTTGTCTTCATAATTATCTCTCACATCAAAGAGAGGATATTGTAAATATCCTGAAAGACGTAGTTCAAATACCAAGCATCTATAATGAGGACAGTATAAAACTGGCGCCTTTTATTAAAAGTGAGAGATCTTATGATACTTCAGGAGGCAAACGTTATGGGGTGATGACCAAACATAACTTACCCCACAACGCTGAGTATACCTCTTTGGGGAAAAAATGAATATTCAGAGCAATAGCAGACTTTCAATCACTTCTTCTAAAAGCCAGTGACAAGTGGATGCGCTAAAATGTGGAATCTGGAGAAAGCTAGAAAAGTATATTTATTGGGCCTTTTGGATAATGAATGATGCTCAATGGTTACTTATAGCTAACATCCTAATAAAGGAAGAAGAAACAAATGTCTCTTTGGAAATATGTCTTTAAATGGCATTAAAGGCACAAATAAGAAAAGTAGTGGTCCTGGTAGTGGATTGGGTCCCTCCTGAGAGTTTGAACCAGGTAAAGAGAAAGGATAGTAAAAGGAATCATTGGGGTATAAGTGAAAAAGAAGGGCTTGGAACTTGTTATTTATCCTAATTAGAGTATGCAAGAAGATTACACAAAAATAAAGGATAGGGTGGGGAGAGAGGACATCATTTGACTCTCTTATTTGATATGGACAAAGAAGATTTAAACACATGCATGTGAATGCACTATTTGGTATAGAAATAAATAAAACTCCATGGAGTGTGTGTATGTGTGTCTGGGGGGGGCGATATTTGGATGGAGAAAAATATAAAAGAGGAATAGTTGAAAGCAAAAGCAAGCTTTCTGATCCTGATGGAAGGATTAAAAGGGAAGTGGAATCAAAACCAAAGAGATAAAATTGAAGAGGTTTCCTCTGATGGCCTCTTGAGACCATTGAGGAATGATTAAACAAATTCTGGAATGAGAAAATAATAAAAAATAAGAAATGAAAGGAATGTCCAAATATATGATTTCAAAGAATGCTGGCTAGTACGAATTTAGTCAGTTAAGTGAGCAGAACCAGGAAAACAATTTATACAATGACAATAAAATTATCAATAAAAAAGGCCTTGAAAAACTCTGGTCAATGCAATGGCCAGCCATGTCTTCAGAGGACCTGTGATAAACAATGTTACCTATCTCCTGATGAAGAGATGATATATATATATATATATATATATATATATATATATACACATATATATACATATATATATGGTCCAGAGGCATCTATTGTTTTGCTCTTCACCTTGTGAGTTTGTTTTTCTTAACTATGCTTGCTTGTGATAAGATTGTTTTTCTTTCTCTAAACTTTTTAGTGACCCAGGGAGATAAGGAGGAAGATTAACAATAATTATGAAAAATAAGGCTATTATAACTTTTAATTGTGCAGAAGAGAACAGAATGAAGTTTCGAAGAAAGCACAGTCAAGCAGGAAAGTTTTGAAGTTAATATGTAGACTATTAAAAAGGAAGTAATATAAAATATAACATATATATAATTATCTTCCTGTGTTCTGCTGTGTGCATAGAAATGTTCTTTTTTTTGGGTGGGGGTGCTTCAGTTAATGATAAAAAATAATCATATACACATGAAAGTATCACTTTTTTATTCTGTGGAAGATAGATTTAAGAGGACACTTGAAGCATGGTGGTCAAGTAGGATGCAATTATGATGATACAGGCAAGAACTGATAAGAGTCTAGACTAGGGTGGAGGCTGAACTTAGTATCAAGAAGAGGGAAATTATGGGAAATTTGGAAAATAAATAAGTTGAATGGGATAGGAGAGATCTGGAAGCCAAAAATAAAGGCAGTAGTGGAGAGGAGGAAATGGTTGGCACAGTCAACAGGTGCAGGAATTCAAAGAAGATGAATATTAAGAAAAAAAAAGTTTTGGATTTTATCAGTTCAGAAATTGTTAGTGACCTTTCAAAAAGCAATTTCATTACAGTGATGGGAGAAGAAATTCACAGCAAGATGAGCATGTGAAGTGTTGAGTCTCAGCTGAGCAGTCCTACTTCACCTTAAACCAGTAAGAAATGCTCTAGATAAGAGTAGCCACAAAAAGAACAGAAAATTATCTTCTCAAGACATATCCCCAGAGACATAAGCAGATAAAGTAAAAAAGTGGGCAAACAAAAAGAAGTCCTAATACAAAGAATTATTAATGTGGAGTTAAAGAGCATGATGAAAAATCTCTAGAAGGAAAAGACAATAATTCTGCAGCAACCACAGCCAGAACCCTAGAAAAGAAAATGCAACAACCACAAAACACAAAAAAATATTAATAAAATAATGGAAAGAAAATATACGGTGTAAAATCTTTATTTCTTAAGATAAAAATTTTGAGGAAAGAAAAATTGGTCATTTAGAAGATAAACTGGAAAAATTCTAATGAAGCAGTAAATAACCTGAAAAATAAAAGAGAAAGTAGAATGCAAGAATTCAGTGGAAAGAAATAAGTGTTTGGGCCTGTGGGAAGGCAGGCACATTAATGTACTGGAACTTTTCTAGTAGGTAGGGCCTTGGTAGACTCTTACTAAAATGCTTGGCTAATTATATTGAAGTCAGTTGTAAGATGTCTCTTGACTAAGCATGTTCTGTGTTCTATGATCCCTTCTAGTTCCAAAATTAATGTTCTACTGTTTCTCTCATCTCCAATATTCTCAGATATTAGTCCCTTCCTACGGTCAGTATTCCATATCTGAAGATCCAATTTTGCTTCAATATTCTATCCTCTATGTTCACATAATTATTCAATAATAGACACAGAGATCATAATCTTTACCTTTCGTCTTTTTCTACCTAAATGCCTTCTTTTCCAGAAAATCAGCAATCACCATCACCTCAAGCATATCTACATGGAAAAATAGTGTGACAAAGCAAGGCCCATGTCTTGGGGATTTATAAAACCTGTTTTGTCATTGTCTTTCCTACATCTTTAGGCAGAGGTTTTCAAAAAATCTTCCAACTGTAATAAAGGAACAACCAAGAAGAAAATTAGTCCCGTTAGATTGTGACTTATGGGGATATTTTCATCTAAATATACCCAGAAGGAGCAATTAAAATTTTTCATTGAGTATGAAACTTAAAAGCTAATTATTCGTCACCAGAATTTTATTTTGCTCTATTTTTTAATCTAGTTACTTTCTCTATTTTTAGCACGTGGAAGCTGAAACAATTATGTAGAAACCATTAATATTTGATTTCAAATTATTTTCTTCACAGCAATACTCTAGAATAGGAACTACAAATTGTAATACCCCCATGTTACAGATGAAGGAAATGAAATTCACAAAAATGAAGTAGTTTCTTCAGGATAAAATATCTGATGATAGGCGCATACATGTGGTGGATAGAAAATGAGCCGAACTTCCTTCACAATGCATCCCTGGGCTAGTTGCCCTAGGAAAAATCCACTGTGTTAATAGTCTGTGAAGTGAGGGATATCTTTACACAACTAGATCCCTTAATTTTTAAATGGATTGATCTGAAAATACTAGGTTACAAATGGCATTCTATCTCCCATCGATCTTATGAATTGACTGCAGTATATTTTTTCTACCTAAAATATCTCTGCAGCCTCATGACTTTCAGATACGTGGCACTTTGTTAGGTTAATGTAAATAATATACTGAGATTCCGAGAGCCTGGTTTGAAGTCCTGGTTATGCAGTAGCTAGGTATCAATCAATCAATCAGTAAGCAATTTGAAAGTACTTACTATTTGCCAGGAGATGCAGAGAGAGAAATGAAAATTGAACTTTTAAAAGGATGTACCACTGGTCACAAGCCACTCAATTTCATCGTTAATCTTCATGACAAAGTATACTATTCAGTCAGAAAATATGTGTTTTTTTTCTTTTATTTTAGCCAAGAATATAAAGCTAAAGAAACTGTCTTCTATTTTAGGAAAGAGGGAAGTGTTGCATTAAAAGGGGACACTTTATATTTTTCAATTGAATGTTTTTCAGTTAAAAAAACCTATACAAATAAAGTTATATATAATTACTTGAAGTAATACTAATCATTCATTGGTAATTAAAGCCAATATAATAAAAATAACAATTTTACCTAATTTTTAATGCAATGCTATCAGAATTAAATTGCTAAAAAATTACTTACTGAATTAGAAAAGTAATAAGGGTTATTTGGAAGAGTAAACTGTCAGGAACTTCAAGGAAACCAGAGGAAAAAAATGTAAAGAAACCAGATTTGGTAGTATTAATCTGAAATCATATCATAAAGTGAGAGCATTGTTGAAATGTAAAATGATATTACTAAAGTGTAAAATTTTGATTATTTTCAATTTAAAATTTCTTGTATAAATAATATCCATGTAGTGAATAATAGAAGGAATGCTGAAAATTTGGGGTAAAAAACTTTCCTAGATAATCTCTCAGACAGAATCTGATTAGGTTGAATTACTGCTGTGGTGTAGAAAATGAACTAGTTGATTTTAAAAAAATGGAAGAACTTATACATATGAAGGAAAATGCTGTCCAGAGAAACAGATGACAATTGGAAATAAGCACAGTATGATCTTACATATAAAATATGTGCATATATATGCAAACATATATGCCTATGTGTGTACATATACATATACACACTCTATACATACACACACATATACATAATTGTTGTCTTTTGTTCTCAAAGAGAACCAGAATGACATTATTATGCTAGAGTCAAGTTCTAAGAGCTCAGAATACTTTACCACACATTGGGCACAAATAGTCTGTGTGAACATTTGGGGTGGATTCTCTTAATTTGTGTATCCATCATTTCCTTTGAGCTATTCCAATTCTGCTTTGCGCATAGAGCACAACACGTTCTTTGTTGTGGGCATGCCACACTGAGCGGTCTTGTGCCTGTGTCTCCCATGTCACAAATTAATTCCATAGTGTTTGTATGTTACTGTTTTGTTGACAGAAGTGCCCGTGCTAACATATTCATAGATCCATGAAATAATGAAGGAAGTAACACAATAAGATGCATAAAATTATAAGTGACAAAAGATAGAAGAAACAAATTCTGAATTATGACGATGATTTTCTGAAAATTCATGCATAAAATATGACTGACCCAATATTACCTAGCTGGAAAATTAATTAGAACTCAGGTTTCCATTATTTCCAGTCCTGAGTTCTTCTCACTGTATTGTAAATGTCTTTGAAACATTGGTATACCAGATTATCAGAAACTAAAATATCACAGCCAGTAGAATGATAGAAAGTCTCTAATCCAGTCATCTTAGTCCCATGAACCATGCCTCATTGTTCTGCCAAAATTATCTGACACTATTGATTGGAGAAATGCAAATGAAAACTGCTCTGAGGTAGCACTTCATGCCTATCAGATTAGCTAATATGACAGAAGATGAAAATGATAAATGTTGGAGGGGATGTGGGAAATTTGGGAAATGGATGCATTGTTGTGGAGTTGGGGAGTGATCCAACCATTCTGGAGAGTAATTTGGAACTATATCAAAAGGGTTATAAAACTGTATACCTGTTGATCCAGCAATACTACTACTACTAGGTCTATATCCCAAAAAGATCATAAAAAGGGGGAAAATCTATTTGTACAAAAATACTTGTAATAGCTTTTGTTGTGATGGCAAAGAACTGGAAATTGAAGCAATGCCCATCAATTAGAGAATGGCCAAACAAGTTTTAGTTTTATGATTGTAATGAAACACTCTGGTGCTATGAGAAATGATGACAAGGCTGATCTCAGAAAAAAAATGGAAAGACATGAATTGATGCAAAGTGAAGTGAGCAGAATTGGGCAGATGTTCACAATAACAGTAATATTACATGATGATCAACAGTGAATGACTTAAGCTATTCTCAGTAATAACAGTGATCGAAGACAATTCCAAAGGACTCACAATGAAAAATATTATCCACCTTTGAAGAAGGAACTGATGAAGTTGGAATGTAGATCAAAAGCATACTAATTTTCACTTTTTGTGGGTATATGTATTTTTCCCCTTCTGGTCTGTTTCTTCTTTCCCAACAAGACTAATATGGTGATATGTTTTGCATGATTGTGGATATATTACCTATATGAAATTGCTTACTTTATCAGAAAAGGTGGAGGGGAGGGAGAAAGAGAGGCAAGGAGAGCGGATGAAAATCTGGAACTCAGAATTTTGAAAAAAATGAATGTGAATAATTGTCTTTACATTAATTAAAGGGAATATATTATTAAAGAAAAAAAAGAAAGTCACCGAGGAGACAATTGGTAATACAAAGCCTATAGTTTGGAGGAAACATGAAATGTGTGTGTATGTGTATTTACCTCTTACCTCATCATTCATCCCATCTTCTCCCACCTGGGTCATCTCCTGGATTGCATGAGCTCCAGGAACTCATCATGCTATAAGAAAAAAAAATTCCAAAAATCCTACCTCCTTAGCTCCCTCCTTTCTTCTGGTTGGAGAGAATAGGTGAGGCTATCTCGGAGATTTTCTCAGACCCTTGGTTTAAGGGAGGCACATAGGTAATTCACCTCATCCTTCTCCACAAACCTCAGTTAATCTTCTGAATTAAATGATCTGCACAAACTCATCATTCTGCAAGATAAAATTAACTCTAACTCACACCCCTTCAGATTATTATCCATCCTGGCTGTGAGATTTCATCATGTTCCCTGTGTTGGATCACCCCCACCCTCATTTTCAGCTTTTTAAAAATGTGTTATTTTCTCCCATTATACCGAGACCTCCTTGAATTCTGGGACTGTCTTATGACTTACTTTTTATCCTCAGTGCTTACACAATTTCCTAACATATGGTTGGTGATTAATAAATGTTTGTGAACTCTGACTCTAATAGGTACATGTATGTATGCATATGTATGTTTGTGCATGTAACACTAGGTGGCAGAATAGATTAGGTCTATGGTCTGATGGAAAAGAATTAAATTGCCCAGGTTCATGGAAACTGCTGTTTTGAGAGTGGTTATTGAACATACAAGTAGTTCCTGATTATGCCTCACAGTAGAGAAAGATAATTCCCTCTCTCTAATAATGAACTTCAAATTTGGGATCCTTACCCAGTGCCAAGAAAGACCAGTCTGTTGCATGGCACCCAGAGGTATTCCACCCTCTCATGCCTCAAACGGACACAAGGAAATGCAAAACACAGGGAGAGCCAATGATATTTATGAGAAATAAGGTTATATCAGTCAGATGCTATCTTTAATAGAATAAAAGAACGTATTTAAAACAGGTACCAATTGAACCCAACTAAAGGAAGGGATATGGATGACCAGTTTCTCCCTATTATTCACGTGTCTGATTTTTCCCCCCTTAGTATTCAAGTCACCTAATTGTATTTCTAATGGAAAGCAACCACCCAGTAAAAAATCCACAATCTTATACATTGCTATTGATTCCTTTAGTTTTCACTAAACTACTCCCCCTAAAAGTGTGGTTTTGAAAAGGAAAAGCTTTTTCTACTGCCTATGGTGCTGCCAGTCGTAGCAGTGGAACATGCTACCATGTCCCTCCCCCCGGCAACTTCCCTCTTTTCTTCTTTTATTCAGGACTTTCTTGCAGAGCTACCACAGTCCCCCAAACCCCAAAACATATCCCTGCTTCAAGGATAAGAGGTAAAGACCAAATCACAGATGTTTGTACAGGCCCCGGCCATTCTTGCCCTCTCTACAGTTCCTCCTGAAGAAGTGTCACATGTAGCTTTGAGGATAGAATTGAATGCAGGTGCTTTCACCCCAGAATCTTCCCATCAATTCTCAGACAAACAAATGAAAACTGCCCATGTTTATTAAAACTAGAGGGCATTAGATAGATAGATAGATAGATAGATAGATACATACATACATACATACATACATACATATAGATAGATGATAGAGAAATAGAGAGATAGACAGAGATAGATAGATAGACCTTAGATTGATACACACTATTTATCTCTAGAAAAACAACGCCAAATGGAAAAGGCATAACTAAAATCCAGAGTTAATTGGAAAAGTGGATAGAAAATTTGTCCTGCAGTTAAGAAGACCTAAGTTCAGATTCACCCATTGACATTTACTAACTGTGTGACCTCGGGCAAGTCACTTAACCTATCTGCCTCAGTCTTCCTCAGTTTCCTTAACAGCAAAAGGGGGATATTAATAGAACCAACCTCTGAGAGTTGTAAGAATTGAATGAGATAATATTTGTAAAGCCTTTAGCACAGTAACTGGAATACAATAAGTGGCATATAAATGCTAGTTGTTATTATTGCTGTGATTATCATCATAATTATTTTCCACGTCAAAGAGAGGATACTGTTGTTTTTGTGGTAGTGTTTGTCCTTCATTTTCTATTTTTTTTTGGGGGGGGAAAGCAAGGCAATTGGGGTTAAGTGACTTGCCCAAGGTCACACATCTAGTAAGTGTGTCAATGTCTGAGGCTGGTTTGAACTCAAGTCCTCTTGACTCCAGAACCAGTGCTCTATTCACTGCATGACCTAATTTACACTGTACTTCATTTTTGAAGAGGACAATGGCATCAGGAAAATGAGGACATGACTTGCAGTTGACTTGGATTTGAGTGTGGGAGAGCTGTGCAAGATCAGCCTTGCTTTCTTCTCCAGAGCCATCTGGATCCAGTGACCAGATATTCATCAGGATGACTGGAGATGATTCAGGATGAGGATACTGCAAACATGCAGAAAGCTGCTATTAAGTCACCAAGGATCTATAATCAAGACAGGATGAAACCTTGCACTTTTTATTAGAAGTGAGAAATCTTGTAATATAATATTTCAGGAGACAAAAGTTATGGAGTTATGACCAAGAATAACTTAACACTACAAAGCTGAGTGTACATCTTTGAGGAGAAAATGGGCATTCACTGCAATAGCAAACTTTCAAACGCTTCTTGAAAAGACCAGTGCTGAGTAGGTGCTTTAAAACTCATGGTCCAAAGAAAGCTAGAAAAGTGTATTTCTTGGGCCAATTAGATAATGAATGGTGCTGAATGATGATTTATAGCTAACATCCAAAAAGGGAAGAAAAAAACAAATGCCTCTTTGGAATAATGTCTACAAATGACATCAAAGGGGTAAATAAGAAAAATAGTGGTTCTGGTAGTGCATTGGTTCTCTCATGAGAGTTTGCACAAGGGAAAGAGAAAGAATGGTAAGGAGAATCATTGGGATATAAATGAAAAAGGACATGGAACTTGTTATTTGTCCTAATTAGAGTATGCAAGAAAAGGACACAAACATAATGGATGGGGTGGGGAGATAGGATGTCATTTGAGCCTCTCTCTTATTTGATATAGACAAAGATTTATATACATGTGTATGTGTTGTTTGGTATAGACATATTTAGTATGTACATAAACAAAATGTAAATGTAAGAAATATCCAAAGAGATGATTTCAGAGAATGCCAGATAGTTTGAATCGATGCAGTTAAGTTAGCAGAACAAGGACAACATCATAAAACAAAAAACTTTGAAATACTGATAGAACAAACACATATTCAGGAGATCTGTGAAGAAGAATGTTACCTACCTCCTTATTAAGAGGTGATGTATACAACGTCCAGAGGCATACATTTTTTTACCTGATCACCTTGCATATTTGTTTTTTCTTGACTATGCTTACTTGTGATAAGATTGGGTTTCTTCTCTAAAGTTTTAGTATGAGAAGGAGATTAGGAGGAATTTTAATACAATATGCAAAAAAATAAGACTTTTTTGAGTAATTGTTCTTCCTTGGATGAAATGCCCACACTCAGACTACTAGAATTACCAGACTTAGCATCAGGGTTCTCTGGGTCTTTAGGGTGGCAGCCAGAGAGAGCACTGAACTTGGAATCAGAAAGACCTGAGTTGGCACCTTTTTTCAAATTTTTACCAGCTATATGACCTTAATGAAACCACTTGACTTCTCAGCCTTAATTTGCTGGTCTGTAAAACAGGGATAATAATATCACCTACTTCCTAAGGTTATTGGTGATAATTAAATGAAATTATATATACATAGGTCACTGTAAACTTTAAAGCTCTATATTAATACTAGCCATTATGATTATTAGTCCAACCCATAGCCAAAGAAGGATCTGTACAATGTGACCAGTAAATGGCCAATCAGTCTTCTCTTGAAGAGCTCCAAGTATGTGTACCTACTATCTCCTAAGGCAGTTCTTTCCATTTTGGGACAGCTCCAATTGTTATTGGGCTCCCCCAGACCTGGCAAGAAGCTTAAATTTCCCTCTTTATCTGTTGCTCCTACTTCTGTCCCCTAATACCAAACAGATGATATCTAAGCCCGAGATTACAAGCAAACAATTCCGATATTTAAAGACAGTGATCATGTCTCTCCTCTCCAACTCCTCGTCACCGAATTTTTCTCTTCCCTAAACACTCATAGTTACTTTTACTAAAATACTCTTTACACGAAACCATGGAAAATCAAATATAAAAATAGTATTGTAGTATTTTATAAAAGTAAAAGTTTCAACTATTTTTGTTTTTAAAATTCTGAAATAATTTCATTAAATTAACAAATCTATCAAATATGTACTTCATGAATGTAAGGTTATAAATGAAAAAAAGGTTCAAGCAAATTGCCAGCCTCTTTTTATTTTTTTTTATCATTTTTCAAACACAAAACATTTATTATTATTTCTCCCACCCATTGGGAAAAAAGAAAGATAAGACAACCAAATCACTTGTAACAAATGTGCATTATCAAGTAATATCAATTTCCACATTGGCCACATCAAAAATTGTGGTTAGTTAAATGGATGAAATTTTGACAAAGCTAAAATTGAAGACCATGGATATCAGTGGGTGCAGCCCCATAGACAGAGAGCTCTAAAAATTTTCCAAAGTAATACACTTTTTGGAACTTTTCTGTTACATGTGAAGAGATCGGCTCTGTCTTGATGAGTAGAAAGTTATAATTGTTAACAATAGAAGTGATGAAAAATATTTTTTTGAGGATGTGTGTTTCAGATACTTTTAGTCCCTGGACTCATGAGCTTCTGATTATTACTCCTTTTGTTAGGTATATAAATAGAGTTTGAATCATGATGTAAAGGAAATAGCACCTTTAAATATATTATTTATATGTGTTGTATTGGATTTGGGAAATTGGTTTTGAATTGTACTATGTTATTTCTTTTGAAACAGCTAAGGGACACAATGGACATTCCATCTCAGATATTTACTAGCTGTGTGACCCTGGGCAAGTCAGTTATCTTCTTTCTGCCTCAGATGACCCAGGTATATAATGAGCATAATAATAGCACTGCTTCATGAGTCTGTGAGAATCAAATGAGATATTATTTTTTAAAGACCAATGACTGGCTCATGATAAGAGGTTAATGAATGCTTGTTTCTTTCCTTCTCTTAGGGGAAGGCATCTCACTGAATCAGTTTCCTTATTTTTAAAATAAGAGGCTTAGGATAATTTCCTAGGAAATTCATCCTGGCATTTTCATGAATGGTATTCTCTGGAATACTTTCTTCATAGCCTCAATAACATCCTTGTTTCTGAGGCTGTAAATCAAGGGATTTAGCATGGGACTCACAAAAGTGTAAAAGACAGCAATTATTTTGGATTCCTCCACAGATTGCTCAGAAGGGGGTCTTAAGTACATGCAGAAGAGGGTCCCATAAAACAGGATTACAGAGGTCAGGTGGGACCCACAGGTAGAGAAGGCCTTATGTCTGCCTTCAGTAGATTGGATTCTCAAAATGGCAGCAAAGATGAAAACATAAGAACAGAGAATTGTAAAGAGAGAGCTTAAAAGAGTAAAGCCAGCCACAATGAACATGGCCATTTTTTTGACATAGACATCAGAGCAGGCCAGTAACAGGAGAGGAGGGTCAGCACAATAAAAGTGGTTAATTTCATTGGGTCCACAGAAGGATAAGTGGAAGGTCAGTAAGGACTGGGAAAGGCCATTCAGGAAGCCGTAGACATAGGGAACAATGACCAGGCAGAGGCAGATATTCTGGTTCATTTTTGTGCTGTAATGCAGAGGGCTGCTGATGGCCACATAGCGGTCAATAGCCATTGAGGCAAGGATGTAAAACTCAGTGATCACGAGGGCAATAAAGGAAAGACACTGGGTGAAACATCCTGCATAGGAGATGGCCTTCCTGTCTGAGAGGAAATGGACTAGCATCTGAGGGGTGATGTTGGAGGAGTAGCACAAATCGACAAAGGAGAGATGACTGAGGAAAAAGTACATGGGAGTGTGGAGTCGAGGACTGTTATGGATCAGCATGATCATGCCCAGATTGCCCACCAGAGTGATGATGTAGATCACTAGGAAGACCATGAAAAGGATCCTCTGCAGTTCTGGATCCTCAGTTAGTCCCAGGAGAATGAATTCAGTTACCTCAGTGTGGTTTGCAGGAGACATTTTTTCATGTCCTGTCAAGTGAGAGGTGTACCCATTAGCAGGCATACAAGAAGGGACATGAAAGGTATTGCTTATATAATGCTCTACCAATCATCAATATTCACATATATATCTTTTTAACTTCCTACTGAATTTCTCTCTCCTCCTCCTCTTTCTCCTCCTCCTTCTCCTCTTCCTCCTCCTCCTTCTCCTCCTCCTCCTCCTCCTCCT
>NW_027185804.1:42323234-42328215 GCF_028583685.1 Petaurus breviceps papuanus
TCTTCCTCTTCTCTTCTCTTCTCTTCTCTTCTCTTCTCTTCTCTTCTCTTCTCTTCTCTTCTCTTCTCTTCTCTTCTCTTCTCTTCTCTTTCCCCCTCTCCCCCTCTGCCTTTCTCTTTGTCTCTCTGTCTTCTCCTTTTGTTGACTCTCAGTCTCTATCCATCTCTCTCTGAACCTCTCTGCATCTGTCTCTATGTCTTTGTCTTTCTGTCTCTGTCTCTCTCATAGACACACAGATGCAGAAACACATGACTTGGCACATACAGGACAATATACACATGTGTTTATTCACAACCTTCATTTACAATACTATTCTGAATTCAATTATGGTAAATTAGTTTTTAATCCTATATGGAAACAGAAAATTAGATTTTATAGGAGGCATAATTATATAAAATCTAAATGAAAGCTACTCATGCAGCTAGACAACACAGTGGTTAGGTTTTTATACTATCTCACATATTTACTAGCAATGTGACCCTGACTATTTTATTTATCCTTTCTCAACCTCAATTCCCTTATCTTTAAAATTGGGACAATAAAAACCATTGTCTTGAGGGGTTATCATGAGGACTAAAAGAATGATTATATGTAATGTGTTTTGCCAACCCTAAAATTATATACGAATATTGACTAATATCATCAGTAATCATATTGCAATGTTTCACTTAAAACGAATAACCTTAAAATAGTAAAATAATGATTAGTGATGTTATTACCACAGTTTTCACTAATTTCCCTATCTTTGAAAATACCAGATTATGACTTTACTTCCTCTACTTTCACATCAACGGTTGTCTTTGGTTTATTTCATTTGCCATTTCGTGCTGTTTGTAAAATCAGGGAAGCTAGTTAGTACAGTGGTAAAGCACTATATTAGCCTCAGGAAGACTCGTCTTCTGGATTTCAAATCTGGCCTCAGAAAATTAGTAGCGGTATGACCCTGGAAGAGTCACTTAACCCTGTTTGCTGCAATTTCCTCTTGAGCAGATTAGTTTTGTTTGCACCTCCTTGCATATGGTGATCCCTAAAAGCCTGGTGTACAAAAGGATTTTGACTGATACTTATGAATTTTAAACAGTCCTCATTGTCCAGTGTTATTCCTCCAGCGCCTTCATCAGTGATTCTTACTATCCAAGACACTAAAGACTCCCCCATTCTTTGGGTAAATCTCCTCAATATATCAGTGATCTCCTGTTGAGTGAAATCCTCAATTATCTCCCTGGACTCTGTTTTGCCTCGGTGGTTCTCCTGTCTTCTTCGTATGGGGAGAGCTTCTACATTAGAAGACTCCTCATCTAACCTTGCTCCATTCTCCTCACATACATTCTCCTGGAAGCTGTCAGGGCAATTCTGCCCAGCCTGTACAAAAGCTGCATGCACATTCCTTCTGCTAGTTTTTTGCTTCCTTTTAGCTACATGAACAGTAGCTTGCTCCTGGACCACATGAGTCCCTCCAGTTTGGTCTTCTGAGTGCTGTGACACAGAAGAATCCTCAGGCAAACCAGCTGACTCCCTAGCCATCTGAGCTCTTTCCTCCAGCAGCTTATCCCTACTTTTACACATAAGGCGATAACTTGTTAGCAGCACCCAGCCTCTCCTGCACACTCCTGCCAGTTCTTTGCCTGGTTCTATGGGTATTGCTTTCAAACATCTTTCCAAATCTCCAGGTTCTCCCTCTTTTAGCCTTGGTTCCCAGTTTTCACAGGGCCCTGTGCTTTTAGCCCATTCTCTGGCTAGAGAGGAATAAGGCAAATCCTCCCATCCTGGAATAGCCATTTCTCCCTCTAAAGCCCCACTGCTTCCAAATAGAGGCCTGACATTTTGTGATCCCATCCTGGTCGCCAAATGTATCAGCAATGCCATATTCACAATGCCTATGGAAATTACAGATATGCTGATATAATTATCCATCACAAAATACATCATGCTTGCCATATGGGGGAATAAGCTAAAAAATTTATTAAGATACCAAAAGACTGAGTCCCAAAACCAGAAAGTGAAAGCCATCAGAGTAGTTATGAAATTGGCACAGGTAGATAAAGTAGAAAGCACCCACATTCTCAAGCCTTTAAAACAGAACAGGCTACCTCAGGCAAAGGTCTTCCTCTCCCCACTCACAGCAACCAGCCAGCGTCCCGGAGGTGCGCTCCTAGCAGCTCCGGCCCCTGGCAGTCCTCAGCAGGAGTCCTTAGCAGAAATTCTGGCTGACTCAAAAAGGGCTTCGCACTGCTGCTGCCACCGCCATCGCCACCACTGCTAGCCACAGTAGGAACTCTAGCTTGGCTTCCACTTCCTCTTGCTCCGCCCCTTCCTGCTATGTCAGCAAGTCCAATGGGGCATGGCAGATCTTTAAATCCCATAACCCTTACAATTTCAAATCTGGCCTCAGAAAATTAGTAGTGGTGTGACACTGGGAGAGTCACTTAACCCTGTTTGCTGCAATTTCCTCTTGAGGAAAAATGAGCTGGAGAAGGAAATGGCAAACCATTCTAAATCTTTACCAAGAAAACCATAGATATGGCCACAAAAAGTTGGACACAACTGAAAAATGATTAAACAACAGAATATAAAACCATGTTGTTCTAAGAGATGCCCTAAAATGTCCTTTCTACCTTTGAAATCTATTTTTTGCCCTAAATTCTCTTTCACCTTGAATATTCTAGCAGCTTCATAATCAAACAGAAAATGAAAGAAATTGGGATAGCAAATAGTCTTGGTTCTTTAAGGATATGAAATGTTTGGGGTGAATTTGACTGTAGAACATATACTTTTTTGACTTCTGTTATTCTAAGGATCCTTCCTGCTATACATTCTTTTCTTCTGCATGTTTGCTTATTGCGTATGGTGGTTTACTTATAAAAGTATACACACAGAATTGCACAGAAGATTTTGCTAAAATTGGATAGGTCCCTCAAATTGCTGACCTTCACTAGTGGCCAGGACTGAGAGGAAGTGAAATATTTTGATCCTGGATGTTGTACCCAAGAACAACCTTGAATATGAATATTATTCAGGCATGCAAATATGAGAACAAAGAAGACCTATCTTCCAATTCTTATACATATCAGTATTTTTACATTGATGAGATAACATGAAGAAAATTATTCCCCAAGTAAGAGGCGTATTCTTAGCTTTCCAAAATCAAAACAAACAAACCAATAGACAATGTCTACCTGTCAAAGTGGTGAGGTCTCAGAAGAGCAACACATTGTTTACTTCAGAAGAGGGACATGGCCTGAATGATTATCTTTCCATGTACCCTCTTGCACTGGATGAGAGATTAGAACATATCATCTTGTTGGTACCTTTACATTCTAAGACGCTTTGATGCAAAGTGGTTAAGAAGTGTTTGCATCGTAATATATTTCTTGGGTGTTTTCCCTGAAGGATGACTCAAACACATTCCCAAGAAGCCATTACAACCTTGGTTCTTCCAACATCCCTATGGAACCCTATCAATTAGAGGAGTTATTGAGCTGAATTCTCCTCAGAGCCCATGCTCCCATGTGACTTGGTAGTCATGTTCTTTGCTTCATAGTTATATTCCTAAAGAGTTTCACATTCATTGACTGGTCTTTAACTATGGGAAGGCAACTGGTCACTGGAACATTTTCTAAAGAATCTTTTGATGATGTAATTCCAGTAGATGGTTTGGGGGGTAGAAGAGATAAACTTGAACTCAAGAAAACCTGAGTTCAAGTCCCACTTCATACTGTTCCGGTTTGGCCCTGGCCAAGTCACCTGACCTCTCTCATCTTCAGTTTTTTCAACTATAAAATGAGGATAATAATAGCACCTGCCTGACATGGATGTTGAGGTCAATTGAAAATTCATATGTGAGATGTTTTTACAAACTTTAAAGGTCTATGTAAATGTTACTTATTGATATGAAGAACATGAATAGGGTACGTAGCATTATAAGTTTAAAAATTTGCATTTTAAGTTTTCTTACAGTGAGGTACAGCCATATAACTGACTGTTGGAAGTGAAGAAGGAACACATTCACTTTCATCTTTCCAAGTTTTGAGGAAATCATACACTATTTTAGAACTTTTAGTGTTTCCATAATTTCTATTACATATTTGAATAAGCAAATAATATCTCAGGGCATCAAATTATCTATCCCAAATTTTATTATGAGTACATTATGTATATGCTATATTCCCAAGCATGAATGAAATGAAATTTAACAAATATTTCAAGTACTTAATAATGCAGAGTTATGCACTTGGGACTTGAGTTCAGTGTTTATAATGATAGGACAAAACAATGTAGCGTAGTTCATTCAAAGGCCTGCACTTAACCTAAACAAGCCTGCTAAAAAGGAAGTAAAGTGGCTTCAAACAGCCTGAAAATTATAAGGGAACAATGCTGAAATGAAAATCAAGACACCAGACTCTTCAGTGCCTCTGTCACTTCCTCTTCCTCAGTCCCAGTTACCACCTCTGTCGAACACAGAACCTGTCTGTGGAGGAACCAGATAATCTCTTGAGCTTTCTTCAGTTCAAAGCCCAATGACTCTCTTACAATGACAAAGAATCACTGAACAAAAAACGTTTGAGTTAGAAGGGGATCCCCAAAGCTTTCTAGTCCATCCAGTACCTGAAACATAATCCCCTTAATGAAATGTTCTAACATAATCCAAAAAAAAAAAATATTGATTTAGGGCCTGTTCTATACAAGATGTTTTGGTGTGATATCAGGTGCTAGGAAAAGAAAGATAAAGTGAAGATAACCTCTGTCCTTCAGAATCTTAGAGGTTGCCTAGTGCTCATCCAGCCTTTCTGGGAAGACTTCCAGTGAAAGGGAACACATTAATCCTTGCACCTCCTCCTTCCCCTTTTTCTCCTGCTACCTACTACTACTACTACTACTACTACTACTACTACTACTACTATTACTATTACTACTACTACTACTACTATTACTAGTACTACTACTACTACTACTACTACTACTACTACTACTACTACTACTA
>NW_027185804.1:42328225-42345074 GCF_028583685.1 Petaurus breviceps papuanus
TACTACTACTACTACTACTACTACTACTACTACTACTACTACTACTACTACTACTACTACTACTACTTGCCATCAAAGAGCATTACATAGCACTTAACAGTTTATTGAGGTGGAGCAGTGGATAGAGCACCAGGCCTGGAGTCAAGAAGACCTGAATTCAAATATGGATCCAGACACTTCCTAACTGTGTGACCCTGGGAAAGTCACTTAACTCTTTTGGCCCCTGTTTCCTCATTTGTGAAATGAGCTGTCAATCCACTCCAGTATCTTCACCAAGAAAACTGCAAATGGGGTCGTGAAGAGTTGGACATGGGTGAAATAAGTGAATAAACAAGATCTTCCTAACTCCAGATCCACCTCTTTATCCACTATACCATTTAGCTTTTTATTTGAATTTTGAAATGCTCTAATTGTAAGGAAGTTTTCCTTTTCACTACTGGTACCCAGTGCTCCTACTTCTCTACCTTCTGAGGAAAAGTAGAATGTTTAGTCTGCTGATGCTACCCCACCAGCAACTTTTAAAATACTAGAAAACATTTATCCTGTTAATTCCATTTTTCAAAAAAAATCACATGGTAATGATTACACTCAAGGTATGTGGCTAACCTGGGTTTTCAAAGAACTAACGAAATAAATCAGTCTCTGTTCAAGGAATTTGCATTCTACTTAGAAATATAACAAATCACACCAGCCTTACCTTAATTTTCTTTTTCTTTTTTGGACAAAATTACTAAATAATTAGATAAATAAAAAGTGAGGCGTCTGTTTATATAGAATTTGGCAAAGCTCTTCAAAAATACCCCATACCCTTCTTGTGGAGTATAGAGGTAGGTGTGGTCTCGATGAGAATAAAATTCTGTGGATCCGAACATAGTTAAGAGTTAACTATCAGCTTTACAGAAGGTCTCCTGCAGAGCACTCCGGGGATCAGGGCTTGTTCCCTGAAAGACAAAGCAAGTGTAGAAGAGAAAATTCACAGAGTATAGAATTAAACCTAATGAGGAGAAATTCAATAAAGATGAATGTTAAGTCTTTGCACATCACAGATGCAATAGAGGGGGAAGGGAAATTAGGTAACCATTGTTCTAAAAAAGATCTGCAGCCTCAGACACTCGACACAATTACTAGCTGTGATTTTGGGCAAGTCACTTAACCCCAATTGCCCTCCAAAAAAACAAAAACCAAAAAAAATTAGTTGTGGATTCAAATCCCACATTCACTGCTTTGGGGCAGCTAGGTGGCACAGTGAATAGAGCACTGTCCCTGGAGTCAGGAGGACCTGAGTTCAAATCAGGCCTTAGACACTTGACACACTTACTAGCCGTGTGACTTTGGGCAAAACATTTAAACCCAATTGCCCTCCAAAAAAGCAAAAAAAAAAAAAGATCTGGTAGTTTTCATGGCCTGTAAGTTTTTGAGGGATAAGCAGGAGATATGTTGGTTAAAAAAGAAATAAAAACTCAATTTTGGGCTGCATTAAGAGAGGGAGAACTCCCTAGAATAAGGAGGACATAGTTCCAGTGTACTCTGACTTTGGCAGTATTGGGTTCACTTTGGGGTACCATAGTTTAGGAAGGATATTGAAAAACTGGGGAGGGTGTCTAAAGAGGACAATTAGTATAATGGAGATCCTTGAATCCATATTTTTTATGGTAAATTAAAGGAGCTTGAGTTGTTTAGATTGGAGAAGAGAAGAGTAGAAGGGAAAGATGGATAGTGGACATATAAACTCTCTTCAATTGTTTGAAGGATTGTAGTGAATAAGAAAGTTCAGATGGGTTCTATTTGGCCCAAAAGGAGCAAATCAGGAGTAATAGTAAAAGCTGCAGAAAAAACAATTTAGACTTGAGATTGGGGGAGGGGAGGGAAAGTTATTTGTTCTTTAAGTTATAATTAACCAACAGTGGAATGGACAAACAATAAACAGGGTGGGTTCCCTCTCCTTTGAAGTCTTCAAGCAGAATCTAGAGGTTGGACTTATTGAAATTAGACAGCATAACTCAGTAATGAATCTAATCTGTATTATTACGTGACTTCCTCCAGTAGCATTCAGAAGCATGGGAGTTACGGCAGAAAAGGCAGATGGGACAGACAAAAACCAGGTTGATACTGGGCAAGATATGAGTAGCTAAAGGACAAAAGAACAAGGGATTTAAAGAGGACAATGTAAACTTGAACTGGTTCACTCTAGGATCAAGACCAAGAGAGTCTGGATCAGGGATAGTGATAGACTTAGTAAGCAAGGAAAGGAGAATGGCAGGATAAAGACATGCTTCAGGGGGGGTTCGAAGCAGCTGACATGGTTTCGAATCTTCTTATGACACTCACTACTTGTTATTACCTGGGGTAAGCCGCTTTCTCTCTGTTTTCTTCATTTTTGTGAGAAGATCAGGAGCATGATACCAAGAAGGACACAATCACTTAAAGTTTCTCGGGTCAGTTTATTACTCAGTCATTGAAGCATGAGACTTCCTGCCCCTTCTGTCCCACAGGCAAGCATAAGGCAACGGTGAGGCAAATACATTTGAATAACTTCTTCCCAGCATAAAAATCTCTTGGTGAAATGACAGATGGAAATAAGAGCTGACATTTATACTATTCCAAAATGGACAGACCTCTGCCCACAGAACTTTAAAATACTGTGCTATTTCTCCCATGGATGTACCACGATATTTGGAATCTCAAGCTGCATATATGTAGTGATTTTATTTTAAGTGTAAAGAATTTGACTTATGTTATCTTATTTGATTCTCACCCTAGTCCTATGAGGTGGGTGATCTATAGGTATATTCTAGAGCCAGATGTAATGGAGAGCTCATAAGAGCTGATTGTAATATTTTCAATGTGAGAATCTCTCCCTCGGAAATCATAAAATACTATGAATAAGGGCTTGCTTGACATGTTGTAATACGTGATTGTCTTGTCTAAAAAAAGTGATAGAGAAGGTAGCAATAAAGCAGATTGAACTTAAAAGTATATGGTGTACACTTTTCTTTCTAAAGAGCTGGTTGTTAAACATTTAATAGCACACCATTTCAATTAGTTTCCCCATTTTACAGGTGAAGAAACTGAGGAACTAGGACATTTTAAATGTCAAAGACTGTTCACCCTCTACACAAAAGCAGGAAGGTGACATAGTGGCTAGAGTGATAGACTTGGTTTCAGGGAAACTCCCAGAAGTTCAAATCCCATTATAGACACTTACTACCTATGTGACCATACACAAGTTACTTTAACCTCTGCCTGCCTCAGTTTTCTCATATGTAGATGGGAAATAACAAAATACCTATATCTTATGGTTGTTGTAAGAAAATGAATATATGTATATGATTTTTTTATATCCCCTTCCCAAATTATAAACACCTAGGAAATTTTAATGAAATGTATAAAGAAATCTAGGTAATAGTGACAGGGATTGGGCCTGCAACTTCATTAATATAAGGAACTCTCATACAAGGGAACTTCTTCTACCAAGCCACAATCTGCTAATTACAAGATTGGAGAGCTGCATAATTCAATAACGTGTTAAATGAATAAGATGAAACAGCTAGTATATTTAAGAGATAAAGCTTGAATTCACTGCTTCTCACGTCCAAGGCAGCACTCTGTCCACTTTGTCATGGAGCTTCTTATGAAAAGAATTGCCAGAAGAAATAGCAGCAGCAGCAGCATTTGTCATCATAACTGTCATCACCATCAACACCACCAACAATGAACTTTCTTGAGGTTGTTATGTGCCTTTGTATTGTGTTATGTGCCAGGGAGTAGGGCAGGTTTCTCATTGTTGCCTATATTGGAATTATAAGGACAAGATGGAAATCACAATGTAATGAAAGTTATGCTTACTCTGGATTCAGGGGATTTGGATAAGAAAATTGCCTTGGGGACTTACTACTGCTACATGTTTCATAACCATAGGGAAGGGACTTTCAGAATTTGAACCATAGTTTTCTGATTCGTTAAATGGAAAGATAAGACTCGGGTATTGTTTATTTATTTAAATTTCTTTTCAATACACAATTTCTATGATCCAATGCATCTATGTAATACATCCTGCCATTTTCATGAAGTGTTTTCTCTGGAACATCTTATTCATAGCCTCAATAACATCCTTGTTTCTGAGGCTGTAGATCAAGGGATTTAGCATGGGACTCACAAAAGTGTAAAAGACAGCAATTGTTTTGGATTCCTCCACAGATTTCTCAGAAGGGGGTCTTAAGTACATGCAGAAGAGGGTCCCATAAAACAGAGTGACTGCTATTAGATGAGATGCACAAGTAGAGAAGGCCTTATGTCTGCCTTCAGCAGATCGGATTCTCAAAATGGCAGCAAAGATGAAAACATAAGAACAGAGAATTGTAAAGAGAGAGCTTGAGAGAGTAAAGCCAGCCACTATGAACATGGCCAATTTTTTGACATAGACTTCAGAGCAGGCCAGTAACAGGAGAGGAGGGTCAGCACAATAAAAGTGGTTAATTTCATTGGGTCCACAGAAGGATAAGTGGAAGGTCAGTAAGGACTGGGAAAGGCCATTCAGGAAGCCGTAGACATAGGGAACAATGACCAGGCAGAGGCAGACATTCTGGTTCATTTTGGTGCTGTAATGCAGAGGGCTGCTGATGGCCACATAGCGATCAATAGCCATTGAGGCAAGGATGTAAAACTCAGTGATCACGAGGGCAATAAAGGAAAGACACTGGGTGAAACATCCTGCATAGGAGATGGCCTTCCTGTCTGAGAGGAAATGGACTAGCATCTGAGGAGTGATGTTGGAGGAGTAGCATAAATCGACAAAGGAGAGATGACTGAGGAAAAAGTACATGGGAGTGTGGAGTCGGGGACTGTTATGGATCAGCATGATCATGCCCAGATTGCCCACCAGAGTGATGATGTAGATCACTAGGAAGACCATGAAAAGGATCTTCTGCAGTTCTGGATCCTCAGTTAGTCCCAGGAGAATGAATTCAGTTACCTCAGTGTGGTTTATAGGAGGCATTTTCTCATGTCCTGTCAAGTGAGTGGTGTACCCATTAGCAAGCATATGAGAAAGGATTTAATTAATGTTTATATCATTCTGGGATCCTTCACCCATCACCATCAACTTTTTGGATAGCTGTTTAGCTTCCTTCTTTTTCTTTTGGTCGATCTCTGTCTCTTGGTTTTTTTCTTTTTTCTCCCTCCCTCTTTTCCTTCTTTTTTTGTTCTTCCTTCTTTCCCTACCTTTTTCTTCTTTGTGTAAATTTTCTAAAGGGATGAAAATAGGTATTATATTTTAAATTAAATTTTGCCTTTGTTTTTTAGTTAAATATCATTCATTGCCACAAGATTTTGAGTTGCATATTTTCTCCCTGTCTTTCCCCTACCCACCACCCCAAAACATCAGTCCCACCGTATACCCCCTATCCCAGTCTGCTCTCTCTCCTATATCCTGCCCCATCCTCCCTCTGACTTTCCAGTAGGGCAAGGTGGATCTCTAGGTATTATATTTTAAATGAAAGTGCATAGTATGGGCTTGTCAAAACACTACTCTGTATCAGTACTGTCTGGACTGAACTCCAATTATTTTTTTTAATGCAGAATAAAGAAGTCATCCCCATTCCTTCTGTACCATTAATTGACTCTGTTGTTTCATACCATCTTTGAAATGATGCTGATGGTCCAGATGACTTAAAAACTCACTTCTAGCTTTAAAATCCTATGTTCAAATGTCCCTTATAGCTCTGACATATTATAATTATTTTTTTTCTTTTTTTTTCCTAACTGTGATATTATCTTAAGGGTTTTTCCAACTCTATCATTCTTTGTTTCTCTAGTTGTGTTACTTTGAGTTAAATTAGTCCATTTATTAAAACCAGGTTACATGGAGGCTTTGGCAAATATGGAATCTGCAGCTGGACAGAGTTCTGAGATTAGACTAGGATATTCTCATTTAATTATAGTTTAGAGCTATAGTGGAGAATATGGTTAAACACAATCTCAAGGCTATGAAAAGATAAGATTCCATGAAGATGAAGTTTATAAAATGTAAATGAAATTGTGACCCTAAGTGCAAAGATGGGTCCACTAGTGATTCTTACTCACTAGTGAAGTTCTTGAAACATAGTAGGTATTTAATAAATGTATTTCTTTTATATTTCTCATATATTTCTAAGCATCCATACTTTTTCCTCAGTGTAATGCAATGGGTTTGTAAACTCGAAGTGAGTATTTTGGTCTTAGAATCTTAACAAGTAGATAATTTCCTACCTTTGACAGTAGTATAGTTTCTGCACACTCAGTTTCCCAGGTTTTATTTTCAGACCAAGGGGAGAGGCTCGAGGATCATGTGTCAAATGTTCTAAAAAGTTTAACTGCATTGGGTTGGAATATGTAAAACATGCTAAGATCCCTTTCAGAACTAAGGTTCTAGGATGCTATGATAAAGAAGAAGAGAATTTTATATCATTATGTCTTTCTTGTGTGAGTTCCCTGAAGGATGTATGCTCCAATTGCATCCCTTGGGAATTAAACCCTTAAATCATGTAACATCTCAAGGGCATCTAGAATTTTTTTTTTTTATGAGAACTGAATTCTCCCTAATCCTCACCCCTCCTTCCAGCCTTGACCTTTCTTTGTAATCTCAGTGTCTGACATGGTGCCAGTTACATAGCAAGCAATAAATTATTGATGCACTGAGGTAGCTGAAACTAGTCTTGCAGAAGAGAAATTGAAATGTATTTTATTTTACATGCAAATTATATTATCAATTTCCATTCTTTTTATATAACATCTCTTCCCTCTCCAAAACACAAATATTTTATTTTGTAAATTTTGTAATTTTTTTCAAATAATTTAATTTTTGAACAATGTCAACCAGTAATTTTAATTGTAAATTAACAATAAAATGTTGATTTAAGCTAACTTTTAAAAATACTTTAAATTTAATTAAATGTATTTTCTTTCATCCAACAAACATAAAAGTGAAATTAAAAATAAAAGCAATTCAGCAAAACTAACCAAAGAATCTGCTGAGTCTAACCATATACATGAAGTTCCCTCCTTAATATTCTTCAATTATACAATGAAGGGATAGTGATTCATTTACTCAGTTCTCCAGGACCAAGTTTGGTTTTCATAATGAACCACCATTCACTTCATTTCTGTTGTTATGAATGTCCTTTGCTGGTCATGACACTCCAGCTGCCCTCAGCAATCCAGACAAGGAGACCCCCTTTGTTCTTTTTTATTTTTTTAACCCTTCATGATCTAACTCAACATAAATCTCTGTGAGGGATGCAAGTATAGCAGAAGATACTTTTGGCAGTCAATATAGCCCAGGTTGGCTTTGTTTACAGGAAGGTCTCAGAGTGGAGACTTAGCTCAACCTAAATGAGAGTAAATGCCTCCAAGAGTAGGAATGCAAGCATATTACTAGAATTCTGACTCTACTAGTACTGTTCAGAGGGAGTGGCAGGTAATAGGTGATATTGCTTTTTATTTTAAGACTTTTTTTCTGTCAAAAGTTAGCCTGGGGCCATGGGTAAGGACTGAGAGTTCTTCAGAGTTTGTTTTTTTCCTAAGCCCTTCCACCACCTTACTGACAACTTGTGATTAAAAAACAAACCAAAAACAGTCTTGTATCTTGCCAATATTCTGTTTATTTTCAATTCTTAGTCTTCCTTGGTGATTTGGGCTTGAGGAAGGAATATGCAAATGTTTCTGCACTGGCTTCCGTTGTTTAGCTGGAATGTAGAGGAGGAGAAATCACCTCCCTCCTCTCCAACTGCTCTCTCCTCTTTTTCAGAGATCCTTAAAATTCCAGTTATAGGAAGAAATTCATTCCTTTCTCTTTTTTTTTTTTAGCTTTTCACTTTTTTTTTTTTTTTTTGTTTTTTTTTTTTTTTTTTTGCCTTTTGGAGGGCAATTAGGGTTAAGTAACTTGCCCAAGGTTACACGGCTAGTTTTTGTGTGTGTGGGTGGGTGTTAAGTGTCTGAGGCCAGAACCGAACTCTGGTCCTCCTGACTCCTGGGCCAGTGCTTTACTCACTACGCCACCTAGCCGCCCCTGAAATTCATGCCTTTCAGTCCTGATCTCATGTGGTTTCCTCTCTTCCTAAAATATAAAGAAATTTCCAGAATCTTCAATGACTTAGACCCCTTTTCCAGGTAGCCAGATCAAAACTTGCTGGAAGATTGACTATAATAGCTTTGCACATTCAAAACTAGAAGGACATTAGAAACTGACACTGCTTCTATCATTTTACGCATATGGAAACCAAAGCCCAGTTAAATTAAGTGACTTCCTTAAAGTCAAACTAGTAGTAAATATCAGACTTGGATTTGAGCCTAGCTTCTTTCAAGAACCCAGATTTGTTTTCATTGTATTATGTAAATCCAAAGGACTACTGGTTAATGACAGACCCATCCTATTTGAGATATCCTTCATATATCATCACAGAGGAAAGTGATAGGAAAAAAAAAAAAAAAACTAAAGGGTAAATTGCCTGAGAAGAGGTACTCTTTCATTTTCATCTCATTTATAGTGTTTAACAAAGAATATTCACATATTTGGCAATCAATGAATACTTAGCAAATAATTATATTCATTTGTTCATTCTTATTTAAAAATCCTTTGATGACTTAAGTGAAGGTGGATTGTGACATACAAATGCAATGTAAAAAAAAAACATTTCACGAGAATCACTTGTTTTTAAAACTGTTAACGCTGAATACAGGATAGTCATGTAGACTCTGGAAATATTCTCACAATCACCATTAATGGGCAAATTGGCTCTCTAGAATGTAGCGACCTATCCCTTCATAGTCATAGTTCAGGATATACCTGAAGGATATTAAATAAGGTGGTGTTTCTAGTAGTACAATTCATGATCCCAGATCAGTTTCCCTCTGTGATTATCATTTGATGTCATATGGCCACCAACCTCAATAAGCTTTTGAAATAATTATTTATTAGTTGATACATAAAATCTCACCCAAAAGTTTATGACAGTCTCCCATGAATCCAAATAGAGTCAACAGGAAAATGGGCCCAGCACTAGAAACTACATGTAGAAAAAGAGTAGCTTACAGCATTCAGAAATCCTATTGCTGCAGTCTTCTGGACCGGTATAGCTTCTGGTATGGTAAAGCTTTTCTTTGTAGAAACTTGAAACTTCATTTAGTCTTGGTCTCCAGCCTATTCTTGACTTCCAGAGCAGATGATGCTGCCAGTTGCTGTTGTCCTAGGGATGGTGTTAAGATGCCAGTCAAGGGGAAGGGAGGTGGAGAGGGAAGATATCAAGGACAAGATCAAATTTCTCCCTCTACCTACCCTATTTCCCTACCACAAGCAATTCCTTCTCAGCAATGCCTCTTTTTCCTCTCTGTTATCAGACACCTGAGTCTCTGATTCTAAATCGCTGGAGGATTTTATTTAGTCACCAAAGGGAGGAACCAAGTCCCTCAGCTAATCCAAACAGATTCTCTGTCCAACCTAGGGAAGTGTGTAGGCCTTATTCCTAAGTAGCAAACAATAGAAATATGTCCTTTCTTGATAAATGTATTTGAAAATAGCATCTTATCATTTATTTTTAAGTGTAGCAGGTAATTTTCTTTGTTGACCTCTCCACCCAAGCAGGAAAACAAGTAGGCAAGCCAGTGATTGAGATAAACACTATAAAATCATTTCATTTCTATAAAAGAATTAAAGTGGCCCACCAAGGTCCTATTCTTATGCCTCCTTGTGCCATGGAATTGATCTTCTGTCCTCAAAGATTTTGTCTCCAGAATGAATTTTCCTGTCCCCTTCCAAGCAGGAAAGACTTCAAGTATTGTACTAGTGATTAATGGAGATCTATTGTCCAAGATTGAATAACTTCAAGCAGTTAAGTGGTTATAGTGTGGGACTTAGAGTTAGGAAGAACTAAATTAAAATCCTGCCTCAAACACTTACTAGCTATGCATGTTACTTAATTTCTCTTGGCCTTCATTTCCTCCTCTCTAAAAAAAGGGTATTAATATTACCTACCTTTAGCATTCTTGTGAATTTCTCATGAGATAATATTTAAATGCTAGCCATTATTTTCAGAGATAATTTTCTGTCTACAGGATATGAAGTTTCTAGCTAGAGAAACTCGTGAAGATTCTTTATTTACTTTGAAACATAGTTTTATCTGTTTTGTTGACAGGAGTGTGCATACTGACATATTCATTGATCCAAGAAGTATTGAAGGAAGTCACACAATGAAATGTATAAAATTATAATTTACAAAAGATAGAAGCAAAATCTGAATTGTAACAATGATTTTCTGAAAACTCATTGAGAAAATATGACTGACCCAATGTTACCCAAGTGAAAATTGATTAGAAATCAGGTTTCCCATATTTTCAGTCCCAAATTTTTCTCACTGTATCATGAATGCCTTTGAAACATTGGTATAATAGATTACTAGAAACTAAAATATTATGGCCAGTAGAATGATAGGAGATTTCTAATCCAACCATTTCTTCCATTGAGTCCCATTAAACCCAACGTCATTGTTCTGCCATGCATGTTCTGTGCATCATTTCAGAGCTCACATTCTTTCCTTTTTGATCTAAAATCTCCTCCAATTCAAGTAACCTTTACTCCAGTTTCAACAGTCCCTTTGAGATCTGGAATTATATGTTCTACCTTCTCAATTGCTTTCTAGCTCTATCATTAACCAAAAAACCTACCATTTTTATAATGTTTTAAAGTTTGCAGACACTTTATATGTTATTCCACTTGATTCTCATAAGCACTCTGTGAGGTGGCTGTTATTGTTATTTCCATTTTACAGATAAGGAAATCGAGTCTGGCAGAGGATGGGCAACATGCCTGTATCACACAGTTAATTAGAATCTAAGTCAAGATCTGAATTTGGATCCTTCTGACTCCAGGGACAACACTCAATCCACTATGAAACCAAACCACCCCTATCATTCTATGCTCCCAGGTTTAATTTCCATTCTAGTTTTGATATTCTATGTTATATGCCCACTCTGATCTCTGGCATGTGACATTCTAGTTCTTGGTCCTACTCTCATCCTTTCCAACTCTAAAATGAAATTTTTCTAAAACCACACTAAAAAGTGGATGAAGATATTTGTCCAATGACCTTCCTAAAAGCAGCTTTCACCTCTTTGTTCCTCACACTATAGATCAGGGGGTTCAGCATGGGGATCACCACTGTGTAGAACACAGACACCACTTTATCTTGGTCCATTGAATAGCTGGAGCTTGGGCGCAGGTACATGAAGAGAATAGTCCCGAAGAAGATGGTGACAGCCATCAGATGGGAGGCACAAGTGGAGAAAGCTTTGTATCTTCCCTCAGCTGAACGTATCCTCAGAATGGCAACAATGACATATAGATAAGAGACAAGGATAGTCAAGAGGCAACTCAATTCATTAAAACTGGCGAAAGCAAAAATGACTAACTCATTCACATGGGTATCTGAGCATGAGAGTTTCAAGAGAGGTGGAGTATCACAAAAGAAATGGTTGATGACATTAGAGCGACAGAAGGACAGCTTAAAAGTTAAAGTTGTGTGTATTGCTGCATTGGCAAAACCTGCCAGGTAGGTGCCTGACACCAGTATGATGTTGAACCTCTGGGACATGGTGGTGGTATATAGCAGTGGGATGCAGATTGCCACATAGCGATCATATGCCATCACAGCTAGTAGAAAACCCTCAATGCCAGCAAAGGAACCAAAGAAGAAAAATTGAGTGGCACAACCACTCCATGAAATGACTGGCTTCTCCACCCAGAAGTTGATGAGCATGTTGGGTGTGATTACAGAGGAGTAACAGAAGTCAACAAAGGACAAGTTGCCCAGAAAAAAGTACATTGGGGTGTGTAATTGTGAATCGAGTCCAATCAACAGGATCATCCCTAGGTTGCCCATTACACTGATCACATAGACCAAGAAGAAAACCCCAAAGAGAATGGGTTGCAGCTCTGACTTATCAGTGAATCCCAGGAGAATGAAGTGGGTAACTGTGCTGTGATTACTCCAAACCATTCCCTCAGAAGAAGGATGTCTCCTGATGGATAAAGAAAGAAATGAGGCACAGAAATAACTCAATTAGAGAAGGAGAAATGGGGAGAGGGTAGCCAGAATGGAGAATTACAAAGAATATTGAACTGTGAGTTTGAGGACCTGAGTTTGAATCCTGGTTCTATCATTTTTCTACTGGTATGATGTTAGGACAAATTCCTTCAGCTTTGGGGGCATCGGTCTCTGTCTCTGTAAGACATAGGGGCTTTGCCTAGATAACTCAGATGTCTCTTCTCAGTCTAAAGCCTGCAATGATATGTTAACAAGTCTATCCTTTCTCATCCATGCAGGACAGAACATCCAAGTCATCTCAGAAAAGTAAAAATGGCCTTCATTTATTCTAGTCTCAAAAAAGGAAAGAGAAGTTTCTAGTTAATTTCCATTGTTCACACACACATACACACATAAATGCCAACATTTTATGGGATGTTTTCCTGTGTATTTTTAAAGATGTAACCTAAATCCATTGCTCTTAAGGCAGTTTCAGGTGAGAATGAGTGGAATTAAAATTGGTTTGATCAGACTAAGCTAGATTTTAGTCAAATTGGCTTTCACGACAGTGGCCAGTCTGGTGACAAGTAGTATCTCTCATGACTTCTCCTTATTGAACAAGATACAATCAGTCATGTTCCTTAACATCACCAGGGTAGATACAACTTCTTTCAGTGTTTTTATAATTTTCATCATCTTCTCTCATTTATATTTTTTTCATATACCTTCTACACACACATCATGCTCTAACAAGATAAAAATGGAGAAGTAAAAAAAAAAAGACAAAACAAAACCCAAAACACCTTTCACTTTAAAAGCTATTTGATCCACATATCACCAATTAACCATTTAAATTTATTTTCTCTGGCTCATTGCTTTCACTGACTATTTTTGGCATGGTGGTATATACTGAGGGCAGAGAATTGGTCTTTGAGGCACCACACCTGGATTCAAGGCCTTATTCACAGCTATAAGTGCAGTCTAACTTGAAGGATAACACACTAGATTTAGTATAAAGAAAACTTGTTTCTACATCAATCAGCTAAGTGCCAAGTACTGTGCTGTGAGCTGAGTATATGAGGACAAATGTGAGATAGGTCATGCTCTCAGGGGATGTATATTATAGGTAAAGAGATGTTAAATTATTTGCCCATAATATCACTCTTAGTAAATTTCACAAGTAGGAATTAGAATACATGTATGTATATTATTATATGATATATAGGAGAAAGGGGGCAAAGAGAGAGTGCAACAAAGAGAAGAGAGAGAAGGAAGCAAGAAAGGAGAAGTAGAGAAAGAAGGGAGAAAGAGGTCCTCTCCTCCCCCCTCTCCAGGAGTTGTACTATGTCTCCAGCGCGCACCAAGAACTGAAGGAATATGGTTGGAGATCGTGTCACCAGGCTGTCGGTCCACGACATGTGTTTCCCTACCTCTCTTGGAGGCCACGGGTCCGATGCCATGCACACTGACCCATATTATTCTGCAGCCTATGTCATAATAGAGACTGATACAAAGGATGGACTGAAGGGATACGGAATCACCTTTACTTTGGGCAAAGGGACCAAAGTTGTCTGTGCCGTAAATGCACTTTCCCATCATGTGCTTAATAAAGACCTGGGAGATATTGTCAGAAACTTCAGAGGATTCTACAGGCAGCTCACTAGTGATGGACAGCTCAGATGGATTGGTCCAGAGAAAGGTGTTGTGCGTTTGGCTACAGCAGCTGTTTTGAGTGCCTCGTGGGACTTGTGGGCCAAGCAGGAAGGAAGGCCCCTTTGGAAATTACTTGTTGACGTGGACCCGAAGCAGCTGTTATCTTGCATAGATTTCAGGTACATCACAGATGCCTTAACTGAAGAGGAAGCCTATGAAATACTGCAGAAATGAAGCACTGGTAAAAAGGAAAGAGAAAAACAGATATTGGAGTGTGGCTACCCTGCATGTACAACCTCCTGTGCCTCACTGGATTACTCTGACCAGCAGTTGAAGCAGTTATGCAGTGAAGCGCTGAAGGAGGGTTGGACAAGGTTTAAAGTAAAAGTTGGTGCTGATCTTAAAGATGACATTTGTAGATGCAAACTTATAAGACATGATTGGGCCTGAAAAGATTTTGATGGTGGATGCCAACCAGCAATGGAATGTGCCAGAAGCAGTGGAGTGTATGTTGAAGTTGGCAGAATTTAAGCCATTGTGGATTGAGGAGCCAACCTCCCCTGATGATATTCTTGGACATGCCACCATCTCTAAGGCCTTAGCCCCATTAGGAATTGGTGTTGCAACAGGAGAATAGTGCCACAATAGAGTGATATTTAAACAGCTCCTGCAGGCTGGTGCCCTACAGTTTCTCCAGATTGACAGCTGCAGACTGGGAAGTGTCAATGAAAATGTCTCTGTGTTACTGATGGCCAAAAAATTTCAAATTCTTGTTTGTCCCCATGCTGGAGGAATTGGCCTTTGTGAGTTGGTATAGCATTTAATAATATTGGACTATATTTCAGTATCTGGGAGCCTTGAAAACAGGATGTGTGAATATGTAGCTCATCTGCATGAACACTTCAAGTATCTTGTAGTAATCAAAAAAGCCTCTTACGTGCCTCCTAAGGATGCTGGCTATTCCACGGAAATGAAGGAAGAGTCTGTAAAGAAGCATCAGTTTCCAGAGGGTGAAGTTTGGCAGAAACTCATGGCTGATCAGTAAAATTAAGTCCTTAGCCTTAGTATGGTTTTTTCCCCTTGTATGAATGAATTTTTAATGAGGGACAGGGGAGGGAAGCTTGTCTGATTTGACATATCAAAGTAACAGTATTATCCAAATCACCATCAAGACCACTATTCAGATAAATATCTCAGGTATCATCCTCAATGATCTGAGCCATATTCTGTAGTTATTTTCTAATTTTTTTGAGGGGGGAAGGCAAGGCAACTGGAGTTAAGTGACTTGCCCAAGGTCACATAGCTAGTAATTTGGTCAAGTGTCTGAGACTAGATTTGAACTTGAGTCCTCCTGACTCCACAGCCAGTGTGCTATTCACTGAACCACCTAGCTGCCCCAGATTATTTTCTTAAAGAAAAAGTAGACTATCATGTATGCTAATGCTTTCATGTAGTATTGCACTCACAGGTTAAAACTGTGTTTTAAGAAATTTTATGTCATAATGTTTATTATTCTTTGCTATTCCTACAAATGTAACAACAAAAAAAACAAGCCCTGAAATCCCTGGTGATATGGAACAAGGGCGAGATGAGAACACAGAGATATCAAAAGGAGTTTTGGGGCAGCTCCCCCTGATCTCTGTTTATTGGAAAATCTGTTTTTAAGATGTTTACTAGGAAAAGCAAGTGAGGGAAAACTGATCCCTTTTCATTCTTTTAACATGTATCTCTCAAGAACTATGTGCCATGGGACTTAAAAAAAGTCACAATATCTCCATAAGTAACAATTTGAATGGGTAAATCAGCCAGGTCTAGATGGATTCATCACAATTCACTAATTAAACCATAACAAAAGAGCTTGAGAAATAATTGGGAATTTCCACAGTTGTGCTCCATATTGGAGTATTGATCACTTGAATTTTATGCTAAGAAAAACTCCCACTTGTTTTAAAACTTCTTGTGTGAATAAAAGGCCAAGTGTATCTTAAAAAAAAAGAAGGGAGAAAGAGGAGAAAGAGAGAGAGAGAGAGACAGAGAGAGAGAGAGAGAGACAGAGAGAGAGAGAGAGAGAGAGAGAGAGAGAGAGAGAGAGAGAGAGAAGGAGAGAGAGAGAGAGGGAGATTCAAAGTAAATACAAAGTGAGTTTGGAGGAAGACCTTAATAGGCAGGGAATGCGGTGTGTGTGTGTGTATGTGTGTGTGTGTGTGTGTGTGTGTGTGTACAATTTAGGCAAGATGTCATGTAGAAGGTGGCATTAGAATTGGACCTTGAGAGAAACTAGAAATTTCAAGAGATGGAGATGAAGAAATGTATTCAATTCATGAGGAAAAAGGAAGAGTTAGCTAGTGCAAAGGTGTGGAGATGCTAGAAGGAGCATTGTATAAACGAACAGCAAGGTCATGTTGGCTGAACTGAAGAGCACATGGGGAAGGGGTTAATGTGCAATATGGCTGGAAAGGGAGATTGGAACCAGGTTGTGAAGCACTTTAAATGACAAACATCTTTCAATAACAGGGAGTGGCTGAAGATTGTTGAGTAGAGGAGTGACTTATAAAATTGTTTTGTAGCGAAATTAGTTTGGCATCTCTGCAAAAGATGAATTGAAAAGAGGTGAGATTTGCAGCATGGAGAAAAACTACAAGAAAATTATAATAGTCCCAGTGAAAATTTCTGAAGGCCAGAACTAAGGTAGTGATTTTTTAATAGAGACAAGGGAGTATCTAGGAAAGATATTTTAGAGGTAGAATTACAAGGATTCGATAAGTGAGTAGCTGTGTAGAGTGAAGGAGAATGAGGAGTCAAGAGTCCAGGAGAAGAGAGTGACCAGCAGTGTACCCTGCTATAAAGAGATTGAAATGGATAAGGGTTATAAAACACCATCAGATTTGGCTTTAGAAAGAGACATTTCAGTTGAATGAAAAAGCCAAAAATCAGATTGTTTAAAAGAAAGTGGGAGGTGGGAAAGTGGATGCACCAAGTGTAGACAGCTTCTTTAAGGTGCTGAGCTGAAAAAAAAAAAGAGGAGACATAGAGATTTTAGCTGTTGGGATGATAGGTTCTAGTGAGGATTTTTTGTTTTGTTTGAATGATCAAGAAGTGTGTGTGTGTGTGTGTGTGTGTGTGTGTGTGTGTGTGTGTGTGTG
>NW_027185804.1:42345084-42402272 GCF_028583685.1 Petaurus breviceps papuanus
TGTGTGTGTGTGTGTGTGTGTGTGTGTGTGTGTGTGTGTGTGTGTGTAGCAGGAAAGTCACCAGGTAATGAGAGATGAAAGAGTAGAAGGTGGAAGAGGTTATAATTACACAGTCTGCTTTAAAAGATGGGAGGGGATAGTATGAGAGTATAGGCATTGACCTTTGCAAGCACCAAGGCTATCTCTTTATCAGATCTAAAAGTAGAGGAGAGAATGGAGGATCATGTCAAGGAGCTGTGAGATGAAGAAAATAAAAGGCTGGGTCAGAGTCTTCACTTGTGGTGGTGCGGGTTGGAAGGACAGTGTAATGGGAGGGTTTAATGAGAGAACATGACCTCCGAGCTTCCCTCCAGTTCTGTCATCCTTTATTATAAGTCCTCCCACTTTGATATTCTATGACCTCTGTCCTAGGGTTTCTTACGACTCTAACATTCTATGTTCTGTGTTATAAAGGTTCCAGCTCTAACATTCTTCAGTAGGTTCTATGCTCTAAGGTCCCTTCCAATTCTATTAGTTTATGTTCCAAAATTCTGCCTAATTCATTTGAGTTCATAAAGCTAGCTCAATGTTTCTTCACATTTCTGCCTTGTATATCTGGGGCAACAATTGTCCCTGATTCCTATGAGAGTCTATTGCTCTGGTAGCGTTAAAATCAAAGAATGTTTGTCCTTACCTGTTGTGTCCATAGGAAGGATCCATTGAGCCTAGTGGAGCTTGAATTGCTTCTAAATCTGTGGAATACAAGATAAACACATAGGTCTTCTTTGGTAGCCCCAGAATCTTCTTTTCCAGGGATCCCAGATGGGATGTATGAATAGCAGTTTGTGGCTGAGACCTGGTCACCGAATTGATCAAAGGATAGAATGTACTCTTGCTGGACCTACTACAGTGAAAGGACCTTAATAAGGAAGCTATTAGTCCTTTGAGATGATGTGATCTCTGAAGACCCTTGGGTTCAGTTATCTGAAATGTTAATCACTGCTAATTAAAATGCATAGTTAATGCTGAGTTGTCGTCTCTCCAAAGACTTTATTAGTTGGTTTGGGAAATCAGGGAAGGAGAAGGGAAAGCAAAATCCATGAACACTTTTAGGCCACCATTAAATTCTACCCCATAGTAGGTCCTTCATTGATTCCAAGCTTTTGCACAGGCTTCCTCCTCCACCAGGCCCTTAGATCCTTTTTAAGCTGAGTCAGTGAATTCATGAAATGCTTATGTGAATATCCCGTGGTTCTGGTCACCTATTCTCTTAAGCTGTGCTAAGGTGTGACAATAAAGAGACTCACTTCATAAATCCCTCAGGAACGTGAGTGTGGTGATAAATGACACACCATATTATATAATATTGTATTACACTATAGTACCTCCCTCCCCAGTTTTTTGTGGTGTTCAAATGTATGTATATAAGTTGTATATTTACATTTGGATAACATAATATATGCAAATATATTTCAGCTATGTTTGACATATACACTAAATCCCTCCATTGTGATTGAGGCATTACTTAAATGTCAGTGATTATTATTTAAGTTACTAGAACTAGCAAATAGCAAAAATGCAATTTGAATAAGAGTTTTAAATTTTCCTCCTGTTCCTCTAATTTCTAGACTTACATTCTTTCAATCACTGCAACCCTTCCCTGAAGAGTTGGAACAGTTCAAAACAAAGTTTTACTGTTTGCAATTCTTATTTTATTCAGAAGTGCTTTCCTGACTGAAGCTGTCTTGTGTTTTTTTTTTCTTTTTTTGCCAATTTACTTATTTACTTTTAGTTTCCAACATTCATTTCCACAAGATTTTGGATTACAAATTTTCTCCCCATCTTTCCCCTACCCTCACCCCAAGATAGCAAACCTATTGAAAACCCCTTCCCCCAATCTGTTCTGTCTTATATCCTTCCCCATCCCCTCCATAACTTTGTAGTAAGGCAAGATGATTTCTATACTCCAGTGCCTGTATATCTTATTTCCCAGTTGCATGTAAAAAAGGAAGTTTTTTAAACATTTGTTTTTAAAACTTTGATTTCCTGATTTTTTCCCTTCTGTCCTCACACACAATCACTGAGAAGAGAAGCAATTTAATATAGACTTTACATGTATAGTTGTGCAAAGCATTTCCATAGTAATTATATTGTGAAAGACTAGCTACAATTCCTTCCACCCTAAACTGCCCCCCACTTATTCTATTTTCTCCTTTGACCCTGTCTCTTTTCATAAGGGTTTGCTTCTAACTACCCTCTCCTCAAATCTTCCCTCCCTTCTATCACCCTTCTTTTTATCCCCTTCCCCCCACTTTCCTTTTCTGTAAGATACCCAATTGAGTGCGTGTTATTCCCTTCTTAACCCAAATTCAATGAGAGTAAGGTTGATCCATTCCCTTTCACCTTCCTGCTCTTCCCCTCCATTGTGATATTTTTCTCTTGCCTCTTTTATATGAGATAATTTACCCTAATCTATCTCTCCCTTTCTCCTTCTTCCAAAATATTCCTCTCTCACTTATTAATTTTAATTTTTTGGATATCATCCCTTCATATTCAAATCATCCTGTGCCCTCTGTCTATGTATATATGTACATATATTCACAAACACATGTATATACACATAAACCCTCCTATACATACATATATACATGTATATTCCCTTCAACTATCCTCATACTGAGGAAAGTCTTATGAGTTACAATTATCATGTTTCCATGTAGGAATGTAAATAGTTCAACTTTGATAAGTTCCTTATGATTTCTTTTCCCTGTTTACCTTCTCATGTTTCTCTTGCTTCTTGTATCTGAATGTCAAATTTTCTATTCAACTGTTTTTTTTTTCATCAAGAATGCTTGAAAATCCTGTATTTCATTGAATGACAATATTTTCCCCTGAAGTATTATACTCAGTTTTGCTGGGGTAAGTGATTCTTGGTTTTAATCCTAGCTGCTTTGACCTCTAGAATATCACATCCTAAGCCCATTGATCCCTTAATGTAGAAGCTCTTTGGTCTTGTGTTATCCTGATTGTGTTTCCACAATACTCAAATTATTTCTTCCTGACAGCTTGCAATATTTTCTCTTTGATCTGGGAACTCTGAAATTTGACTATAGGAATTTTCTCTTTGGGATCTTTTTCAAACAGTGACCAGTAAATTATTTCAATTCCTATTTTGCCCTCTGGTTCTAAAATATCAGGGCAATTTTGCTTGATAAATTCTTGAAAGATGGTGTCTGGGCTCTTTTTTTGATCATAGCTTTCAGATAGTCAAATAATTTTTAAATGATCTCTCCTGGATCTATTTTCCAGGTCAGTGGTTTTTCCATTGACATCACATTGCCTTCTATCTTTTTATTTGTTTGAATCTGTTTTATAGTATCTTGATTTCTCATGAAGTCATTAGCTTCCATTTATTCCAATCTTATCTTGAATATATTTTTCAGTGAGTTTTTGGAATTCCTTTTCCATCTGGCAAACTTAATTTTGTAAAGGAATACTTCTCCTTATTGGCTTTTTGGGCCTCTTTCGCCATTTGGATTAGTCTATTTTTTTTTTTCCATAAACCAAGATTTTTTTGTATTGTTCTTTTTTAGTCACTTGTGCCATGAATTCCTAGGGGATTGGTTCCAACAGCTCAGGTTCCTTGCCATTGGTTCTCACAAACTGTGCTTCTCTGGGTGGAGCAGGCTGGCGTATCAGTTGAACCCAAGTGCCTTTTTCCTTGGCTTCCTTCTTCTTTTTCTTTTTTTTTAAGCAATTGGGGTTAAGTAACTTGCTCAAGGTTACACGGCCAGTTATTTCTGGGTGTGGTGCTGAGTATCTGAGCCCGGATTTGATCCAGGTCATCCCGACACTGGAGCCGGTGCTCTTACTCACTGAGCCACCTGGCCGCCCCTAAGCAATTGGGGTTAAGTAACTTGCTCAAGGTTACACGGCCAGGTGTTTCTTGGTGGGTTGCTAAGTGTCTGAGCCCGGGATTCGATCTCCAGGTCTTCTCAACACTGGAGCCGTTGCTCTTACTCGCTGTGCTACCTGGCCTCCCCTGGCTTCCTTCTGATCATTTTCCTTTACCCACTTCAGGAAGCTATCTCTGCTCTTGGAATGCTTAATATGCTCAATACACACATTAATGTTTTGGCTGGAATCTTGCCCTTAACCTGTTTGTTTACAACAACGCCTACAGCATGCACAGTAATATTATAGACCTCTCCAGTTTTGCCATGGTAACATTTGTGGGGCATTCCTCGCTGAACTGTGCCCATACCCTTGATATCTACAATATAACCTTTCTTGTATGTTCGCATATATGTAGCCAAAGGGACAACACCATGTTTTCTAAAGGGCCTAGAAAACTTGTATCATGTCCCTCTCCTTTTTCCTTTTGTGTTCGTCATTTTGGCAACTCACATGAAGCAGGAGCGGCTCAAGCCCATGTACCTAGAATATGGCAGAGCCGGTGGAAAGGAAGCAAGTCTATTTTTTAAGGTGTTATTTTCTTCAGTATTTTTTGGTCTCCTTTAGAAGGTTGTAGACTCGCTTTTCATTATTTTCTTCCATCATTCTCATTTCTTTTCCCAATTTTTCCTCCACTTCTCTTACTTGATTTTCAAAATCCTTCTTGAGCTCCTCCATGGACTGTAATCAATTCATGTTTCGCTTGGAAGCTTACTATGCAGGAGTTCTGACTTTGTTGTCTTCCTCCCATTCCATGCTTTGATCCTTTTTGTCCCCCAAAAAAGATTCTATGGTCTGTTTGTGCTTCCTCTGCTTGTTCAAATTCCTCTGCCAGCCAATTACTTGACTTCTAAGTTCTCTGCCATGGTAGAACACTGCTTCCAGATTGCAAAGAACTATGTCCCAAATCACTGGGGTTTTGCAGCTGCCAGAGCTTTTAGGAGGGAGCCACCTCTGCAGAACCACAAGCTCTGGAACACTGGCTACACACCCCCAGACCACCACCTAAGACTGTGATCCAAATTCAAGCAGGTTAAAGCAAGAGTGATTACCCTCAGAATGGTTGCTTGGTCCCGCTAAAATCTGCAGGCCAGGAGCTCTGGAAGCAGCCATGTGGCAGCAGCTGCAGCCACTGCACCTCCACTGTTTCTCACCCCAGGGGCCGGGGCCAGACCACACTCTGTGCTCCTCTCCACCCAATTCCAACAGAGTTCGAGATTGACCTTTTGCTTTCTTTTTTGTTTATTGGTTGAGAAGTCTGGAAACTGCCACAGCTGCTGGTGATTCACTCCCTTGAAGACTGCTCTGGCCACTGCTGTTCAGGGCTGCCCCAGTGGCAGAACAGCGCAGCTCACAGGGGACTGTGATTGGCTCCCATCTCGGTGCAATAGACCTTTTTTGTCGTCCTGCCAGGCGGCCTTCAGCGGGAGATTTGTTGCTCTCTGTCCTTTGTGGTTTCTGTAGCTCAAAAAATTTTAGAGTCTTTTTTTTTATATGTATTGGAGGTGGTGGGAGCTGGAACCATGCGGAGGTCCTGTTTTTACTCTGCCATCTTGGCTCCGCTAATTCTGTCTCATGTTTTAATCATGCAAATGTCTGCAGATCATTTCATGTGTGTACTTCCCATTTTGGGTTGGCTATCCAGAGATTCATCTGCTGAATCAAGGGCTGGCTAGAAGGTGCAGTGAAGATAGCACTGAGGCTGGGCTCAGGAAACCTGAGTTCAAATCCTGCCTCAGGCACTTACTAGCTATATGATCTTGTGAAACTCTCAACCTCTGCTTGCCTCAGTTCTCTCAACTGTAAAATAGGGATAATAAGAGCACCTAGTTCCCATGGTTAATTTCTTTTGAAATTTTTCAATAATATTTTATTTTTTTTCCCAATGACATGTAAAGCCTCCAGGGTTATTGTGAGTATCAAATGAGGTCATGTTGATGCAGTGCCTAGAACAAAGTAGGTGTTATATAAATGCAAAGTATTATATTATTATGTAACCAGACAAACACTGAAGATCTGCAGAGGAGAAGGAAGAGTTAGGAAATATGAGTGGAAAATACAAAGATGATCAGGGAAGTAGCCCTTTAAAAAAAAGGGAGACATGACTATTATGAAACACAATATTGAATCCTAGAGTCTCAGGACTGGAAAGCATCCTTAGAGTTCATGTCATCCAGCTGGTACCTAACACATCAATCAGACCATTAACAAACATTCATCAATATTTACTAAGTGTCAGGCACTGTGCAAATGGGGAAAAAGCAGTCACCTAGCCTTCATTGGAAGATCTGCCTATTCACTGTGATGACCCATTCTACCTTTCAGTTCTCATCATTAGGACGCGTCTTTCTTTTTCTTTCTTTCTTTCTTTCTTTCTTCCTTCCTTTCTTTCTTTCTTTCTTTCTTTCTTTCTTTCTTTCTTTCTTTCTTTCTTTCTTTCTTTCTTTCTTTCTTTCTTTCTTCATTTCTTTCTTTCCTTCCTTCCTTCTTTCTCCTTTTCTCTCTTTCTCTCTTCCTTCCTTCCCTCCTTCCTTCCTTCCTTCCTTCCTTCCTTCCTTCCTTCCTTCCTCTCTCTCTCTCTTTCTTTTTTTCTTTCTTCCTTCTTTCCTTCCTCCCTCCCTCCCTCCCTCCTTCTCTCTCTTTCTGTCTTCCTTCCTTCCTTCCTTCCTTCCTTCCTTCCTTTCTTTCTTTCTTTCTTTCTTTCTTTCTTTCTTTCTTTCTTTCTTTCTTTCTTTCTTTCTTCCTTCCTTCCTTCCTTCCTTCCTTCCTTTCTTTCTTCGTTTCTTTCTTTCTTGTTTCCTTCCTTCCTTCCTTCCTTCCTTCCTTCCTTCCTTCCTTCCTTTCTTTCTTTCTCTCTCTCTCTCTCTCTCTCTTTCTCTTTCTTTCTTTCTTTCTTTCTTTCTTTCTTTCTTTCTTTCTTTCTTTCTTTCTTTCTTTCTTTCTTTCTTTCTTTCTTTCTTTCTTTCTTTCTTTCTTTCTTTCTTTCTCCAAAATAATCAAATACAGTCCCAGAGTTCTTAAAATTCTTAGTGTGTCATCATACTCTTTGACAGTGTAATAAAAAGACTGGATCCTTCTCAGAATAATGTTTTAAGTAATTGAAGAAAATGCTATTTTTTGGTTTGAAGTTCGTCAAAACTTAGATGTAATTTACTCCATGACATACATTAAAGTATATGAAAACATCTAGCACTTCCTCCAACCTAAGCCTGCCTTCTCTTCTTTTTCATCTGCTTAAATTTTAATCTACTATTGGCTTTCCTGTCCCCTTGCCATCCAGATGTGGCTCTCCTTTGGACACACACCAGCTTGTCAATGTGCTTCCTAAATTCTGATGTCCAGAAATGAACAGTGTTCCAGATGTGAACTGAATGGTACTGAGGGCAGGGCACTATCACATCTACAATCTTCACATCACCTCTCCTAACACAGTCTAAGATTACATTATCGTTCAGTTGTCATGTTTTTTTCTGGTGTGTATGTCTTGTACCTTGTAGTCACACTAGACTAGGATCCACAACTAGTCAAAGGAGGAAGAAATGAAAGTTTCTTTCCCTGAATTCTTATAATCCAAGATCCTTCCTCTCAGGTGAATATTCACTTTGTAACCTCAGGACTTTGTGAAACTGCAAATCTAATGATAGATTCATCCTTACCCATGTATATGCTTCCCCAAAATTACAATCTCATATCATCATTTATCTCCTCAGTAAACAGTGCAGCCTTAGTTATTTTTAAACATTTCCTGATGGATGGTTTTATGTGGGTTTGTGTCATGCCAAGATATGTTGCCAGGGCATATATAGATTTTCAAACCACCCAGCCCTGGGCAAAAAAAAGTATTGACTCTTGCATGTAACTTATAGAGTCTTTTTTATTCCTATTATGGAACAATAAGTGATATCCCCTTTTCATAAGATTTTAGAAATCACAATCTACCAGCATAAAACCCTCACAAAATAATTTCCAAAAAGCACGTTTGGATATGTTCAGATTAAAGTACCACATATGCTCTGATGCAGGAAAAGAATGAGGGAACATCTGGAAGGGGGAATGGATTGTTAAATCACAGGTTAATGAATTTAGAATAGAAAGAGACCTTAGATTTCAGTGAGTCTAGACACAGATATAAAAGAATCACTCTACTAATGAGTGTGATAGACAATATTTAGACCCAGCTGTTCCTGACTCCATGTCTAGGACTCTATGCACTATGCACCCCAGCTGTTGATGTCTTTTGGGCCATATTTGTCATTTTAATCCCCTCCACCCTTTGACATTAAAGAGAGAGGAGAATAAATGAATAAATAATTTCAAGATTGACACCTGACAATGTTAGCCTTAAGTAATCTCAAACGATAGCACAATCCACAGACCTGCTATTGAACCAGTAAGCTTTTCTTGTTTCTCAACCTCATTAAGAAAAAAAAATACACCAGTTAATTGGGTATTGGGTTTTGAGAAAATTGCCATACCCCTCAGTCTAACTCTTTGGAGAAAGGAAACTTTCATCAAGAATGCTAATAAAAGGACCTACCCTGATGCATGAAGTCTAAAAATGACCTGGAAAATGGAAGAGTTGGGTAATTCTCTGTGAAAAGCCTATTAGACCACAGGAAAACAAGCTGTTAAGAGAGTTTTCTCTGTTTCTTAAGGAATCTTTCACGTACATGGGTAGAAACTTCAATGAGATCAAAATGAACATTAGGTCCTTTGTTCAGAATAGCATTGTTTTATATTGTTCATTGCTGGAAATGTTCTAGCATAGGCTAGATCACTAGTTCAGGATCATTTGGACTGAAATTGTTGCATTGGGTTTGGGGATGGAGAAGATAACACGGGATAACAGCCTTTAGAATTAGAAGCCATCTAAGAGAGATCATAATTTTACAGATGGATAAACAGATCCAGAAAGTGAAAAGTGATTTATCAAAGATACACTAACAATAAGTAAAAGAATTAGAATAAAAACTCATATCACCTGAACTCAAAACCAGTGTTCTATTCATTTGACCATACAAGGTTTCTTCTTATATTTATATTCTATAATTTTCCATTGAACACTTATTAGAATCTGAAATGAGGCTTTATAAAATATGTCTTTACTTTCATCTTAAAACTGCCATCTGATTGTCTGGATAGAATTTAATAATGGTAAACCGAGGTACAAAATTCCAGGCTTTTATCAATTTATTAGCAGAGCATGAGCCTATTGATAAAGCAGGCCAAATGGCTACTTTGTTTGGACCAAAAGACCCTGAAGAGGAGTCACAGTTCTTTTATTATAAGTATAGAACAAAGAACAGAACAGTGTAGGTGAGGAAAAAATACAATTGCTTATAGGGTTGGTAGTGTCATGGAGTTAAGGACAACATGACTGGTTACATTGAGAAAAGTGAGCTACCACTCATGTCGTACCAACAACCACCTCTCTCTATCTTAGAGGATTGCTTGATTGATTTATGGCACTCATCTGCATCCTGAGGCTGTTGATAATGCACTAGGGATACCAGACTCCCTGGCTCCTAAATGGGAGATAATGCCATTTTTAATTGCTCAAAGATGGGTAGAGATGGTCAGTATACCTTGTAGAAATGTACCAGGTCAGCTTGTAGGCCTTCAAATACAGTATACAGATGTCAGCTTAAAAAGACCAAGATCCCCCACCATATCCAGGGTCATCTTCAGTTATCCTGATCTATATCATACCAATGGACCCAGATGACTTCAGAGGAGAAAGTGAAGCTAGTGACTTTGCACAGTCCTCCCTCACTTAAATCTAATTCACTTTCATGTCATGGCATCACTTCCCTGATGTCATGGTCCTCTTCTAGAACAAAGGACAAACAGCAAGAACAATGACAACAAATATCATGGAGCTGAAGTCATGAAGGATAACAAGATTTCTTTTAACTAACTCAGAAGGGTAGTTGAACTCCTATGATTATGAAATGTCTATGGTTTGAGTTCACCTACAAGGTTAGAGATAGAGGACTAGATCCCTTGCTGTCCACCTATATCCCTCAAGGATAGCAGATTTCCATGAGGCAGTGGTTAGTAGAACTAGATTTCCAAATTTAACTCATTTCAGGTCAGCTGAATTTCTGAACCAAATTCAGAGACTAAGAACCATTACATAGGCAGTTGCAAGACAAAATATATTAATTGTAAATAAGACCAACAAAAGTTATCCAAAATCAATTTCATTGTCTTAAGGTAATGCTCAGAGATGCATATGGTGAGAATAACGGTGGGTTTAATTATTCTTTATTACAACTCTACATAGGAAGTTAATGTTTGACTCTGTGTGCATGTGTCCACCTGCTTTAATTGTATATTTATACCCTGAGGAGAAAAAAAGTTGGATGAAATGATAAAGGGATTTATTTATTAAAGAAGAAATTCGGAAAGGTAGAATTATAGAGGATCAAGATCACTCCAGGTACATGAAATTATATCTATAGAGGCATGAAGGCTTTCATCCAGAGGTGGAAATGATGAACAATAAAAAGCATAAAATTTGTTAAATGTAGGTGGGGAAATGTGGTGACAGGGAATGTTGGTGGAGGCCCTCATAGATATACTAAATAGCTTGGATTATATACACCAGCCTAAAGGAGCTATCTATGACCCTGAGTCATATGTGTTTCCTCAGAATTAATTAATACTCCTTTTTCATCAAATCTGTTTCTGAAATGAACCAATATCATATCATTTCCTTCTTTTTATTTCTGGGACCTATCTATAACAGATTAACAGAGACAGTAAATTAAGAAAGGGTTAAACAATAGTTATAACAAACAAGATACCTCTTAATTCCAAAGTAAGTCAATTAGAGAGAGACACTAAATTCCTCCAGGCTACTCGATGTTAGTGGTAGTGAGGGCTAAATCAGGCACCACTACTTGGATAATTTTCTTCATCAGAAAAAAAATCATAAATAAAGGGGGGAAAAGGAAAAAAAATGAAGGAAAAACAAAAGAAAATTAAAGGAAAAATAAAGGAAACAATAAAGGAAAATAAAAGAAAAAAGGAAAATAAAGGAAAAATAAAGGAAAATGTAAAAAAAATCTGAAAATAAAGGAAAAATTAAAAGAAAAATAAAGGAAAAGGACTCATTGGGAATAGCAGTGTCTTACGCAGTACTGAGTGATTGGTCAAGAGGACCTAAATTTTGTGTCTCTGTAAGAGCTTCCTCAGGGAATCCTTAACATCCTTATTTTTTAAGCTGTATATAAGGGGATTTAACATTGGAATGACCACTGTGTAAAATACAGACACCACTTTGTCTTGTTGCATTGAGTAACTAGAGGTGGGACGTAGGTACATGAACAGAATGGTCCCAAAGAAAATGGTGACAGCCATGAGGTGAGAGGCACAAGTGGAAAAGGCTTTGCTCCTGCCCTCAGCAGAGTGCATCCTCAAGATGGTGATGAGAATGAAGAGGTAGGAGATGAGGACCATCAGCACACAACTGATGACATTGAAGCTGGAAAAAACCATGATGACAATCCCATTGATATGAGTGTCAGAACAGGAGAGTTTCAGGAGGGGTGGTGTATCACAGTAGAAATGATTGATCTTATTAGAGGCACAAAAAGACAGCTTGAAAGTCATTCCTGTATGGACAGCTGCATTCCCAAAACCAGCCAGGAATGTGGTGGCTACCAGCATGAAGCAAACCTTTTCGGACATGATGACTGAATATAAAAGTGGATAGCAAATGGCCACATAACGATCATATGCCATCGCAGCCAAGAGGAAACACTCAGTACCTAAAAATGAGCCAAAGAAGTAAAACTGGGCAGCACAGCCATTTCTAGAAATGGCCTTGTTCTCAGCCAAGAGGTTCACCAACATCTTGGGAGTGACAGCGGAGGAATAGCAGGCATCTACAAAGGAAAGACTGCTGAGAAAGAAGTACATTGGAGTGTGGAGTTTAGCATCTATGGTGATCAGTATCATCATGCCCAGATTTCCCATCATGGTGGCTAAATAGATGAAGAAGAATACCACAAAGAGGATAAGTTTGAGCTCAGGGTCATCGGAGAGTCCTAACAGAACAAACTCTTTTGCTTCTGTCTGATTTTCCACTTCACTTCTATCCATTCATGCTAGAACAAAAGAGGAAGCAAGCCAATGATTATAATAGCTAGCATTATATAGCACATAAAAATTTACAAAGCGCTTAACATACGTATTTTTTAAAACTTTACTTACAATACAAAGAGTTTTCTGTAATAAACATATATTGACTGACATGTTATCTCATTTGGTCCTTTCAATAATCCTGGTAAGTGAGTACAAGCTTTATCTCCATCATAGAGACAAGGAAATTTAGGCTGAAAGAGATGGGTGACTTACCCAGGGTTACACAACCAGAATATTCAGAGGAAATATTTGAACTCAGGTCTTCCAGAAGACAAGTCCAGCATTCCATAATTGTGCCACCTAGCTGCCTAGTCTATTCAAGTAATCTAATCAACCTTTTGAGCTTAGATCTCACTTTTGAGCTCAACAACATCATCTTCTACTACTGACAGACATTCATTCACCAAATAGATAGTATCAACTACTCTGTTCAGTGACTGAGTATTAGATGTCACAAAACTTGGACAAGGCATGGTGTTCTAGGTGATACATTGGATAAAGTGTTGGTCTTGGAATTGGGAAGATGAATTCAAATCCCACCTCAGCTACATGAGGTTCAAATCCCACTGGCTACATGACCCTGGGCAGGTAGTCTTACCTCTTTCAGTCTGCATTTTTTTCATCTATAAAATGAGAATAATAATAGCTCCTACCTCACATAACTTTGTGAAAATTAAATAGGTTAACATATATAAGATAATTTACAGATCTTAAAATCCTTTACAAGTGTTATTGTTATTATTATTTTTATTAACACAGAAAGTCAAAATTTTACCTCATTGACCTGGTCACACTTTTAATTGAAATTCCAAAACTAAGTTTATCATCTTTCCCCTTAGACATGATTCCACTTCTAATGTCCATATTTCTGTCAGAGGAACCTCTATTCACCCTATTTTCCATCATCAAAACCTTGTGGTTATTTTTTATTGTTATCCCTTATCTCTTAGGGCAGCTAAGTGGTATAGCCCTTTGATTGCTGGTTTGGGTCTGCAAGATCTGAGTCAAATTCTGTCATTTGCATGTATTGACTATATGATCCTGGGCAACTTACTTACTCTCAGATGCCTTATTAGTAAAATCTAACAGTTTGACTCAGTAGCCTGTAAGGTTCCTTCCACCTACAATTCAATAACCCTATATGCAATTAGATTTAACATAATACAAATCCACAATATCATCAACAGCTGCACAGCAGTACAGATTCATGGTAGTATAGATTCCTTTTGTAGTCTACCTTTTTCTGAAGGCTTCTACTAGGCCTTTCCATCTCAATTCTCTAATTTCTCCAAAATCTCCTTCAAATGACTGCCAGATTTCCTCCTTGTATGGGATTCAGTGTGGTGTAGCAGATAGATCAGTAGATTGGGAGTCAGGAAGACCTGAATGCAAAACCTGACCCAGATAATTCCTAACTGTTAACCTTGGCCAAGTAATTTAGCCTCACTCCACCTGAATTTCCTTATTTATGAACTGGGAATGATAATAGTAACTACCTCAGACGTTTTTATGAGGATCAAATAAAATAATTTATGAAAAATGGTTTGTCAATCCTAAAGTGCTAGGTTATTGTTGAAGTTCAGTTGTTTCAGTAATATTAAACTCTTTGTGAACCCAGTTAGGGTTTTCTTGGTAAAGTTCGAGTGGTTTTCCATTTCCTTCACCTGCTCATTTTATAGTTGAGGAAACTTAGGCAGAGTTCAATGACTTGTCCAGGATCACACAGCTAGTAAGTGTCTGAGGTCAGATTTGAACTCATTAAACAGACTCTTCCTGACTCTAAGGCTGTGAGAACTTAAGTGACATGCCCAGGGTCACAGAATTTTTGGATCATCTATACCATTGATTTTACTATAGATGTTCCAGATACCAGATACTTTGTCTATAGTCAATGAACTAGCTTATTATAGCACTATGATGAAGGCCCCAGCACTCTGAATACAGCCTCTGAGGAACATTTGGGTAGTGTAGTAGGCCAAACGCTTCCTTTGTAGTCAAGGATGAAATCTAGATTCTCTCTCAGATACTTACTAGCTATATGACCTTGGACAAATCTCTTAAATGTGATCAACCTCTCTTGTCACCTTATTATTATATTACCTTATGTAATCCTCATAATAATCCTGTGAGGTATTTGCTATTACAATAGTTACTAATTGTATTAATTATACAATTAGTACAATAATAATTAATTAATTAATTAATATTTAATTAAATGATTAAGAGATGAGGAAACTGAGACTGAGAAAGGTGAATTGACTTGTCCAGGATCACATAGCTGGGAGGTATCTGAAGGAGGATTCAAATTCAGATTTTCCTTATTAGAATAATCTTTGGCAAAGCATAGACAAAATTTCCATAGCATAAGAAGGCACAGAAAGGATGTGATTTTTCTGATAGGATACCCACGTTGATGAGATCCATATGCATGGGAAAACTTTCCCATCTGCCTTCTGAAAGCATCTGCAATCATATTCATTTTCCAACACTTACCCCTCCTGAAAAATCACTCCTGAAGCATCAAGGAAGGAAACCTTTTTTTTCCTTCTTTCTTCTTCTTTCCCTCACCCTAAGAGCCCACTATAAATATCCTATAAGATGGGAAAATTTAACTTTGGGTTCATGATTATATTCATAGAAATATTAAGCTCTCATCCTGCTATCTGTGGTTTCTCGGGTTGCTGCTCTCCACTCCAGAGGAAGCTTCCTGATTTATTTAAAGGAAAGATGTGATCTAGCTCTTACTAATTGTCCTCCTTGAACTTGTTCCCCAGGGACACTCTAATTAGTCTCACCACACAATTAACCAATCACTCTACCATGCCCTCTTCCACTAAAGAGCAAAAAAGAGACTCCATGAGCCAAAATATTTGGTTATCATCCTTTATCTTTTATTTTTTAGTTTTTGTGTGAGTAAAATAAAATGAACCTTAAAAGTCTCTCTTCAGACAAGATGTCCCACAAATATTACAGTATTCTAGAATTGGAAATACAGTACTATGGAGGAAAAACAAAGAACAATGGATGGATGGCCATATTTTTTGTTTAATTGTTTAATTGTGAAGTTCTGTGTTAAGTGCTGAATCCATGACAAATGTTTGGTTATCCAGTTGCAACTTGAAAATGTTTAGTAACAGACATGCTAGATCTGGAGGCAATCCATTGTTAAGTGCTAGAGATTCAAATAGAAAAGTAAGACAGTCCCTCATCTGTGATAGTAATGGCAATTAAAGATTCCCCTGTATTGGCTTGGTTTTCAAACTGATTGTGTTAAAACCCAGAGCTTGTTAATCCCACCTGTGGGATGGACTTGTTGATGTGAAAAGAAAGTCCTGAACTGGGAGGAGCTGGTGACGTAGATTTGGAGAGACAAGAGAGAGGCAGAAGAACTTTTTGGAAGCAGCACCTCGTGGAGGCAGAGAGAGAGACTGAGAGAATTGCTGGGGGCCACTTTGAATTGCCCTGGACTTTTGAGACCTGCCCCCTGAGCTGCCAAGGACTGAGGAGACATGGCTGTCTTGCTGGTACTTTGTCTGTCTGTTTTGATGTTGTTTTGCCAGATTTGTCCACTGGTGAAAGACAGTCCTTTTGTTGAAGAAGTCCTGGAACCTGGCTGTTGGCTAAGAGCTCCTGAGACTGTCCTGCAGACAGAGAGTGAATACTGTCCACTGGTGAAGGACAGTGCTGTTGTTGCAGGGGTCTGGGAACCTTTCTGTTGGCTAAGAGCTCCTGAGACTGTCCTGCAGACAGAGTGAATTCTGTCCACTGGTGAAGGGCAGTGCTGTTGTTGCAGGGGTCTGGGAACCTTTCTGTTGGTTCAGAAGCCCTGAAGAAGGATTTTGTTGTTGTATGTTTACAGAAATCCTGGGAGAAGGTTTTGCTAATGCTTTCAGGGGTTCTAGGACTGTTCTGCAGACAGAGGATGAATTAATGAAGAGACTGGCAATGTATCTTGTGGCCTTGCTAAGCCTTGTCTCCCCAGGAACTAAGATTGCTGAGAACTTGCCTCTGTGTCAAGATGAAGAAAAGACCTCCATTTGGGTATTAAGTGCTGTGCTTAAACTTGATGTAACTCTGGGGTAGATTCAATTGTGATCCAGGGGTGGGGAACTTTTGACCGTTTTGTGCTCTGTGATTGAACAAATGAATGTACTTTACTTATGTTTGGAAACTAATCTCCATTTGAGAAGAGGGGCTTTGTGGTGGAATAAATGAAGGTACAGCCTAGGGGTGGAGTAGTATTTAGAACGGGGACTTTGTAATTGATTGAATGAATGGAAGGTCCTGGAGTGGACTTGGAGATTATTTAATCACCCTTAGTAAATGCTGTATTTTGAATGATGTCATGTTTTGATCTTCTCTGTTCTTGGTTGGTCACTGAATAAAATGGAGAGCAGCTATGCTGGTATGTTGAACCTTGGGAAGTTGCCTTTCCTTGGTATTACATTACATCATCTTAAAAAGTTCATAGTCTAATAGGGGAGGCAATGCCATAAGAGTTTTCATATATAGATGAAATTCAGTACCATGTTCCTTAGGGAGTTCCTCATAAGCAAAGCACATGATAATGCATCTTTTTTAATGCTAGTTCTACTGACAGCAATATTTAATTCTGATGTTAAACAATTAGACAGTGCAAAAAAATTTTGGGTAGAGAGCTTTATATTCTGAATTTTCAGTAACTACAGCTTTAGTCTTCACGGAAGCAACAGCCAAATAGATTATCTCAAAATAATGGCTCTAGGAGTTTGAAGTAGGAACTATGTGTCATGCTCTGCCATCAGAATTTCCATAATATTTGTGTTTAAAGCTTGGGCTTTTGTTTCAGGAAGAAGCTAGTGAGGAAAAAAAAAAGCAAGGCAACCTGTGCTTGCCAGAAGTGGTTGACATTATCATGGAGGATGTCCAGTGTGGAGTAGAGTCCCAATTGGGGAGGGATTTCTATGAATGTTCTATTTTCAGATGATATTGCACTGACTGTATTAAATTCTCAGATATTTCAAAGTTGCTATCATAATAGCAACAAGGACAACAATGAAAATATTTCACATATAGATCTCACTTTAAGATTTCCAAAGCTAGGGGCAGCTAGGTGGTGCAGTGAATAGAACACCAGCACTGGAATCAGGAGGACCTGAGATCAAATCTGGCACTTGACACTTACTAGCTGTGTGACCTTGAGAAATTCACTTAACCCCAATTGCCCCGCCTTCCCCCCTCCAAAAACACACAAAAGTAGATTTCAAAAGCCTGGCATAACGAAAAGGGAGCCAGTCTTGGTGCCAGGAAGACCTGAGTTCCAGGACTGCCTCTGACACTGTGATCTTTGCCAAATGCACTTAACCTTTCAATGCTGTAGGCAAGTCTCTTAGACTAAAAACTGGAGAAAAGGAACTGATTTCCACTCTTCATCCAGGAGTCCCATATACTAATAAAAGCATAAGTCCAGTCCCCACCCTTGTCACATTTGATCGCCACAACAACCCCGGAAGGTAAGTGTTATTGTTACCCATTTCTCAGATGAGTAAACTGAGGCTGAAAGTGGTTAAGTGACTTAGTCAGGATCACATACCTCATGAGTGTATCCTTAGTTAATCTAAATAATTTCACCTGGTAGGTCACACAAGAAAATGAAAAATGAATAAAGAATGTCTATTATCTAGAGTATGGTAGGTAGTGCTTTCAATGACCTTATGCATATGATGGCATGATGGGGCAAGCAAAAGGAGCCTATGGTAGGTTGCATTAAAAGAGGTATAGAAAGACTTTGCTGTTCCACCCGATCATACCATACTTGTTGTAAACATGTTCAGTTCAATCGCAGTTAAGGATGTGTATTAACAACTAGAGTATGTTCTGAGAGAAGCAATCATGATTTTGAAAGGACCAGGCTGCAGGGGTGGGGAATCAGAGGCTTTAAGGCCACATGTGAGCTTCTAGATTCTTAAGTGCAGCCTTAGATTCAGTCAAAGGGCAGCATGTAATGACCTAGGAAATCATATGTGGCTTTAAGGCCACAGGCCCCCCACCTCTGAAGTATAGTAATCCCTGTTTAAGAAGAGTTATTAAGAAGTCCTTTTTTTAATGTCAGATACTAGAAAACTTGGGTGGTTCATGATTACTCTCAAGTATCTGAAGAACTTATATTGAAGGGCAATTAGATCTCCTTCAAAGCACTTAATAAATATTTCATTTGAGGCTCACAACAATCTTAGAAGATCGGTGATTTTGTTATCCCCATTTTACAGAGGAGAAAACTGAGGCAGTCAGTGAACTGCTTGAGGTCATGCAGCTATTAAATGTCAGAGTCTGAATGTGAACTCAGGTCTTTCTAACTCCAGGTCCAATTCTCTCTCCACTGACCACTTCACTGACTGCATAATAAATGAGAAAACAGAACACTCCAAGTCTTCTCATTGTGATCTTCACATTGTGACCTGCACTGCCCATTCTGCAGGATGATTGTAACAATAATTTTGTGTTTTTGGTAGGCATTATGTAGATATGAGCTGTTATTGTTATTGTTGTCATTGTTATCATTATATTTAACTTCTAAGAAGAATGATTGTTCATTGCAAATAGTGTGAACATTTATATCTCTGCCTCCCTTCTCTGATTTATTACTTTGTTTGAGGTTGGGAACTTCTGCCATCATTTACCAGGTATGATGAATGCAATAATTATAACACTTTCTGGAAGGCAATGGAAAGGTGAGGAGTCAGAAGGCACAGTTTTTAAATCAGAGGTCGTGGTTTAAATCCCTATGGGATCTTGGGTAAGTCATTTCCACTACTCAATTTACTTATTTATGAAATGGAGGAATTTGACTTGATGAACTTTAGTGTCCCTTGCAGCCTTCATGTTTGAATCCTTTGATCCTATAACCCTATCATCCCATGAGTCTCCTTCCTGTGAACCACAGTTGTGTAGGGAGCTGTGCATTTCTAAGATGGCAACTGCTGTCATCAGGCCAAGTTCAGGAGATCTTAGAATTATACTGCCTGAGAAATGAGGGTCAGGAGCTTCCTTTGCCCATAGTAAATTCCTGTTTGTGCTTCCAAGGATCTGCAGGTGGTTCATGATTTCCCTAACATGAGACCAAGTTGTTGACTCCACTTTGATCCCACTTACAACACTAGACAGTGTCTAAGTCAGAACACCTAGATTTGACTAAATTCTGACTTTGTTTCCCACTAACTATAGGGTCTTTAGGCAAGTCATTTTCCTTCTCTGGGCTTCAGTTTTGATTTTTGCTCTGTTAGCAGAGAAAACTTGAAAACTTCACTTAATGACTCTTAAGGACACTTTCACCTACAAATCCTAATGCCAGGTTACCTCATTTCTTTGCTAATGTATATGTGCCTAGGAAACCTGTATTCATTGAGAAGACTCAGAGATCCAATGTGATTACATTGAATACTTAGCAAACCTATAAGAATTATACAAATGCTGGCTATTATTGTTATTTAGTCATAGTGATCATTTTACCATCCCACTTAATAGCTGCAAATCTCATCAATATTACCCTCTCACCCCCACCCCATTTCACTCAGGTAATGACTTTCAAAACTGCACCCTGAAGAGCCTTGATACTGAATCCCTAAGAGGAAAGATAACTCCATGGGGAAACAGGAGTCACATGACTTCTTTCAAAATAATAATGCTCAATGGGATTTACTTTGAACAGAAACATTACCTTCACTTCCAATAAGTCCTGAGAGGATTGGCAGTTTTTCAAGAACAAGATATGGGTCCCCTGGTATAAGAATCAGGATGCCTTTGGTTGTGATGAGACCCCATTATCACTGTCATATCATCTCTGTCTTTTTTATCTCTCCTGTGTGTGTGTTTTTTTCTTCCATAGTATCACACGTTTTCAGAGTTGAAAAGGATCTAGGGACATCGAATAGTAGTGCTGAGAGGAAAGTTAGAACATAATGCCAGAATTTAGAGGGTTCTTAGGACAGAATTTCAGACTTGGCAAGGAACTGAGGAGAGAGAACATAGAATGACAGAGTTGGAAGGGTTCTTAGGAAATGGAATATAACAAGGGGAAAGAACTTCACAACATTGACTGCCATGTCAGGTTTGGAAGAGACCATAAGCAATTATTTAGTCCAATTATCTTAGCCTAGGACAAAAGAGAATCCCAAAGAAATGATTTGTGCAAGGTCACAGAGGAAGTTGGTGATAGAGCTAGGTCTCCATCCAAAGTTTCCAAATGTCTACTGCTATCTTTTTTCTTCAAAAAATATTTTTAGGGTGGAGCCAAGATGGCGGAGTAGAAGCACGACCTTCCCACAGCTTCAGCTTCCACCCTCCCCAGTCCATGTAAAAAGGGGACTCTAAACAAACTTTGCAGCTGCAGAACCCACAAAATGACACAGAGAAGCTAACCTCCCACTGAGGATAGCCCGGCGGGCCTGCAGGAATCCAGCACAGCCACTCTGGGAGCCGAGCCCAGCCTCATCCCTAGGCTTTAGCCCCAGGGTGGGCCTGACCAGCCACCAGCCAGAGGGACTCTAGATCAGCAGCAGCTGTGGCCGTTTCCAGATTTATCAACACATAGATACAAAGGACAAAGTGAGAGGTCAGTGCAGTCCTGACTTTGGGACCAGTAAGTGGGAGTGCATGGCTTTTACCCCCAGGGCAAAAAGCCACTGAGATGCTGGCACAGCTAGCCAGCTCCACGTGGTGGCTTCAGCTCTTGTCCTGCAGAGTGTAGGAGGACCAAGCACCAGTCTGAGGGGTAATCCCTCTTGCTTTAACCTGCTTGGATCTGGATTGCATTCTAGGGTGGAGGTTCTGGGGTGTGTGTCCAGCTTGCCAGAGCATGTGGAGACCTAAGAGAGGGCACCCATCTAATACCTCCGGCAGTTGAGAAAACCCCAGCGCTTGGGACAAAAGCTCCCCTGTCTGGTGGCAGAGTCCTACTGTGGCAAAAAGCCCATAAGTCAAGTAATTGAGTGGCAAAATGAGCGGGCAAAAGAAACAACGCAGACAGAAGATTCCAACAATACACTCCTATTTGGGGGACAAAAAGAAGCAAAGCTTGGAACAGGAGGAAAGCAGTGAAGTCAGAACTCCTGCACCAAAAGCTTCAAAGGAAAATACAAGCTGGTTACAGGCCATAGAGGACCTTAAGAAAGATTTTGAAAACCAAATAAGAGAAGTGGAGGAAAATTTGGGAAGAGAAATGAGAACAATGCAAGAAAGTTATGAAATGAGAGTCAACAGCCTGACTGAAGAAAATAATACCTTAAAAAACAGACTGACTCAAATGGCAAAGGAGGCCCAAAAAGGCAAGGAGGAGAAGAATGCCTTAAAAAGCCGAATTTGCCAGATGGAAAAAGAATCTCAAAAACTCAATGAGGAAAATCATTGCTTCAGAATTAGATTGGAACAAATGGAAGCTAATGACTTTATGAGAAATCAAGAGGCTGTTAAACAGATTCAAACAAATGAAAGAATAGAAGGCAATGTGAAATATCTCATGGGAAAAACCACTGACCAGGAAAATAGATCCAGGAGAGATAATTTAAAAATTATTGGACAGCCTGAAAGCCATGACCAAAGTAAGAACCTAGAAAGCATCCTCCAGGAAGTTCTCAAAGAAAACTGCCCTGATGATTTATTACCAGAGGGCAAAATAGAGGTTGAAAGAATCCACCAGTCACCTCCTGAAAAAGATCCCAAAAAGAAAACTCCTAGGAATATTATAGCCAGGTTTTGGAATTTCCAGATTAAGGAGAGAATATTACAAGCAGCCAGGGAGAAACAATTTGAATATTGTGGAAACACAATCAGGATAACCCAGTATCTGGCAGCTTCTACACTGAGGGATCGAAGGGCTTGGAATATGATATTCTGGAGGGCAAAGGAGCTGGAATTAAAACCAAGAGTCACCTACCCAGGAAAACTGAGTATCATGTTTCAGGGGAAAATGTGGTTATTCAGTGGAATAGAGGACTTTCAAGCATTCTTGCTGAAAAAACCAGAGTTGAATAGAAAATTTGACATTCAGATACAAGAAGCAAGAGAAGCATGAGAAGGTAAACAGGGAAAAGAAATCATAAGGAACTTATCAAAGTTGAACTATTAACATTCCTACATGGAAAAATTGTAATTGTAACTTATGAAACTTTTCTCAGTAGTTGAAGGAATTAGAAATATATATATATATATATATATATATATATATATGGGTATATGGGAATATGAATACATATGTGAATATGTGTATATATGTTTACAAGTATACATAGACAGAGGGCACAGGTCCAATTTAACAGGAAGGAATGCTACTTAAAAGGTGAAATTAAGAGGTGAGAGGAATATAATGAGAGGAGGTGGGGAGAGACATTGGGGTAAACTATCTCATACAGAAGAGGCAAGGGAAAATGGTTACAATGGAGGGGAAGAATAGGAAGGCAAAAGGGAATGGGTTAACCTTATTCCCATTGAATTTGGCTTGAGGAGGGAGTGAAATACACACTAAATAGGGTATCTCACCCTCCAGGAGAATAGGGGGGGAAGGGGATAAGAGGGGGATGACAGAAGGGAGGGCAGGCTGGGGGAGAGGGAGGTTGGAAGCACTCCCTTTTGAAAATAGATGGGATCAAATTGGAGAGTAGAGTGGGTGGGAGGTGGGATGGGAGGGAGGGAAGTGTAATCAGTCTTTTACAATGTTTCTACTATGTTATTGTTTTGCATTAGCCACCCATGTGCAACCTATACTGAGCTGCATATCTTCCCAGTAGGGGTGGGTGATGGGGAAGGAGAGGAATGAATCTGGAATTGAAAGTTTTGAAATCAAATATTCAAATATGTATATATATATATATATATGTGTGTGTGTGTGTGTATACTATTATTAATACCACCTTACATGTAATTGGGAAATAGGATGTGCAGGCACTGAGGCATAGAGATCCACTGGAAAAGTGGAAAGGGTTATGGGGGAAAATGTGGGAAAGAGCAGATTGGAGGAGGGGATATCCTGTGGGACTGCTATTTTGGGGGTGTGGGTGGGGGAGAAATGGGGAGAAAATTTGTAACTCAAAATCTGGCAGAAATGGATGATGTAAATCAGAAGTTAATAAATCATTGAAATATATGTTTTTTTAGTTTATGTAATAAAACAAGCTTTTTCATAACATAGTACAGTAAAAAAGATGAATGTACATGAAATCGCAAATCTTCTCTGCATAACTTACTACTGCTTTCAAATATACAATAAAATTATTGTATATTTTTTCCTTTTTTTCTTCACTCCATCCTAAAAGTGGCTACCATAGACATATGTATATATATATACACATGTATGCATATGTATATGTATGTGTGTATTATGTATGTATATGTAAATTATTCTACACATACTTTTATTTGTCACTTTTTTTCTGGATGCAGATAGCATCTTTCTTCATATGTCCTTAATAGTTAATTTTGATATTTTTAAATAGACAACATAACTTATTCACTGTTTTTGCTGTTACTGTATACAATGTTCTCTTGGTCCTGCTCATGCAATATTTTTTCAACTACACCACATAGCTTTCCCCCACCTTCTTTCTTTCTCTTTTTCCCTACTCCCTTCAATTTTCCCTTTTATTCAAATCTGTTTTTTCCTCTCCTGTTCCTCCTTCCTCATCTCTGTCTCAGGCCTTGAAGCAGCCGCAGCAGGCCAGATTTATCTATATATGCTGTCATCTGGATCAAGAGCTTCCTGAACCCTGAGGCTAGAGCAGTTATAGGTAGCCCTTTGGATAATGCAAAGCTCATTGAAAATTGACTCAAAATAAAGAGAAAAATCCTTTCAGGTCTGATACTTGGTCCTTAACAAATACAATGATTCCTTTGGCGTATATATTAAATACTGCAGTTATTGAGGCTTGCGTATAAAGTACATTTGCATAACATTATCTCATTAGAACCTTCTGTCAGCTCCAGAAGATAGAGCTTATTATTGTTTTGGTGTGGGTATTAACATCATTGATAATAATTGTAGGCCTCCTATCTGTCTCCCATTCCAGCCAGACTTAGAAATTATCATGAATGCTATGGCACAAACAAAATAATCAACAAATGAACAACTCTGGCGATTACTCCTTTGAAATTAAGCTTGTGTATACTCTGAAGACCCACTTAATGGTGCTTTTTCTATTGTTTCCCATTGCAACCATAGGTATTGGTATTAGAGGTGGGTGCCTCTCTCTGGAGATTCTCTCTGCCATCAGAATCCAGAAGTTAGGTAGCAGGTACTAGTTAGTAGACAGGTCACTTTGGGGGATCTCCCAAGTCATTGAAGAGATATGTATATGTGTGCATGTGTACATATACACACAATAAATATATATGTATATATTATAAAAATATATATGCACACATATATTTGTTCAAAATATATATGTTCACATATATTTTATAATATATTGTATATGTCTATATATGCATGCATATATACGTATGTATATGTATACATACACATACACAAATATATGTGTCTAAATAAAATCTGCTATGTGCAAGCCAATATGCTACATGCTTTATAAGTATTATCTCCTTTAATCTTCACAGCAACCTTAGGAGGTAGGGGCTATTATTTAGATTCCGAATCTAAGGCTAAGTACGTGCTTTAGATTCTAACCATTGTACAGTTACAAAAAATAAGTCTGACAGAGATTGTCACACAGCTAGCAAGTATCTGAGGCAGGATTTGAACTCAGGCCTCCCTAACTCCATGCCAAGCACTCTCTCTACTGCATCACCTAACTGGTTAGAATAGTATAGTCAAACCAGAACTGTATATGAAAAAAATCCCCAGATCACTGGGATTCAAATCTGGACCGTGACACTTACTACCTCTGAGACCTTGAGGAAGTGCCTTAATCTCTCTAGACCACAGCTTCCTCTTTTATAAAATGTGGAGGTTGGGTTAGGTGATGTCTTAGACACTTTACACCACTAGATCTGTGGTCCTTTGTTTTTAAGAAAGAGATCTAGTGACAAAATTCAGAGTCAGAGGACCAGGGTTCAAATTCCTTTCTGTATGGCAACTACCCTCCCTGGGCTTTAATTTCTTAATCTGTACAATGAAAGTATGGGACTAGCTTGTTCTCAAAGTCCCTTTCAAAGACCCTATGACTTAGAACCAAGTTATTCCCTGAGGAAAGGTGTATGTGCTGCTCCTGAGGGTCTCCTTCACCTGGTAATCTTAATGAATAGAGAAAGAGTTCCCAGGGACTGAAGTTGTTGTTTCCCTGCCCCACCCTGCTGGGAGGGGGGAAATAATTTCATCATCTTCCTCCTGAGGCATCTTTGGGGCTCTGTTTTATAACACAGCCCACATCCCTGGCCGACCTGCAGAGGCTCAGAGTTCTAAAGAACTGAGAATAAACTCCTGAGCTGCTGCTACTCCTTTCTCTAAGCATCCTTCATGGGCATGCCCATCTGTAGCCCAGAAAAAGAATATTCTCACCTTTAGGTGGAAAACTATGCCAAGTAAGAATTCAGGACTAAGAGCAGGTAAGCAAAGGGGAATTGGATCACTGGGCCATTCTGAATCTGCTCTTTTTGTTTAATCAGACTTTCTATGTATTGTTTTTCTTCTATCAAAGTGTTTGAGGGAAGAATTGTGCCTCTTGAGTCTTGTCAAGCCAAGCTGCCCCTGTGTGTGCCAAGAGCCATTTTAATGTATTACACTTACCACCTAATGTGATTTTCACAACCGTGAGTAATACAAGCACCATTATCTCTAGCCTATAGATGAGGAAACTGAGGCTCAGAATTTGACAGTCATGGATCCTGCGTACAAGTACAGTGGCAGATAGTTTAATAATAATGAAAAAAGCACTTGCTTAACATATTTAGTTGGGGAAAGATAAGTGGCTTAGCAGATAAAGGGCTAGGCCAGGGTCAGGAAAACTCATCTTCATGAATTCAAATCCAGTCTCAGACATTTACTAGCTGTGTGACCTTGGGCAAGTCACTTCACCCTATTTGCCTCAGTTCCTCCTCTGTAATATGAGTTGGAGAAGGAAATGTCAAACACTCCAGCATCTCTTCAAAGAAATCCCCAAATCAGGTCATAGAGTCAGACATGACAGATATGACCCAATAAGAACAACTACCTATTTCATCACCTACAACAGTGCAATGCAAAATTAGAAAGTACAACAGCAGAAATGGCATTAGCTCTAGCGCCAGAGATATTGGGTTCAAATCCCACCTCCAACACTTAGCACCTATGTGCTGGGGATGGCACAGCCTCAGGCTTCTCCTAGCCAACCCCATTATCAGAAGTTTGACAGCCTTCCCTTCTCTTCCATTTAAGGTTTTCTATTTCTTTGTCAGCTTGTTGATCAATTTTACTCCCCATCAACATTGCTCCATTTTCTGCCACGTATTCTAAAAGAATTGTGGGAACAACAGTGGGAGATGAGGGAAGTTTATTCTCACAATCCCTCTTTAGAGACATGGAACCCAGAATGTCATACTTGAAAAATCCTTAGATCATAGAATATTTGGAGTTGTAACTCCAGTCTGAGTTAATCCTTTTTGAAGAGCCAGAAAGTTACACTCAGCGATCTCTCTCAAGTCACACAAAGGTGGAGCCAAGATGAAAATTGTCATCCTTATTTTATTATCTCTTCTTGCCATGCCCTCATCTGAAAGAAGAGACCCAGAATCTAGGTCTTTGTAACATCCCGTGTCTGATCAGGGGAGATCATTGCAGATCCCCCCCCAACACACACACCCTATACACAGCATTGAAATGCCATCCAATGGCAACAAACTTGGCTCAAAACATTCCCCTCTCATTAAAATATTCATAATCTTCTTCTTACTCTCATAAGATCCAATGAGGTCATTAAGAGAAATCTGATCACTCCACAAAATATTCACCAAATTTATAGATAGGTATCAATATAGATATGGACACACAGTTTTGTTGGTAGATAGATGAAAGAAAGAAAGAAAGAAAGAAAGAAAGAAAGAAAGAAAGAAAGAAAGAAAGAAAGAAAGAAAGAAAGAAAGAAAGAAAGAAAGAAAGAAAGAAAGAAAGAAAGGAAGGAAGGAAGGAAGGAAGGAAGGAAGGAAGGAAGGAAGGAAGGAAGGAAGGAAGAAAGAAAGAAAGAAAGAAAGAAAGAAAGAAAGAAAGAAAGAAAGAAAGAAAGAAAGATAAATAGAAGAGTCCATGATTTGATAGCTTTTCCATTTTTCAGCTGTGTGACCTTGATCAAGTAACTTCCCCTTTCATGGCCACAATTTATTCCTCAGGAAAATAGATAGATTAAGTAAATCAGTAACATTTTCAAATTTTCAATTTTATTTAAAATTCCTATAGCAGGCTTGGTATTTGTGGGTGCTCTGTTCCCTTTCTGAATTCAAAAAGGTTCTTATACAGAACTACAGCTTTCCTTCCTTGTCTTGACGGGGCTCAGAGTTTGAAGGTACTTAAGAAATTTTCCAGTCCAAAATGGAGCCAACTCTTTCAACAGGCATTATACGAATTCCCCAGTTGTAACTATCTCCTCCCTTTGACTGAAATAATTTTGTATTTATTTTGCATATCTCTTGCATTTATTTATTTGTGAAGGTATTTAGTCCCCCCCCCAGTAGAAGCAAGTAAGTCATTTTGACTATTATAAATATCGAAGGTAACTATGCTATCAGCATCCAGATGAAAACAAAAACTAATAGATAGAAGTACATATAGAATAACTTTACATTTGTATATATCTATTTGTATTTAATGATATCCATCTTTAGGGCAGGGGTGGGGAGGGAAGAGAAGAAAAAATAATTAAAATTTTAACTTTATTACATATTTAAAAGGAATAGCAAGTTGTACATAACAGATTTTCAGTTTCATGTGTAATCATCTTTTTATTATACTGTATTCTGGAAATGCTTTGTTTTATTCCATAAATTAAAAAAATAAAATAAATGAAAGTTTTAAAAAAATGTCAGCTCTTTGAGGTAAGGGATTATATCACTTTTGGATTCATAACCCACTCCCTAGCACAATGACTGGCAAATACTAAATATTTAAGAAGTGCTTCTTGATTCATTGATTTATTGACTTGAAAACTGAAACCCAGAGAAAGGAAGTTACTTGTCCCAAGTTACACATCTAGTAAAGAGTTGAACCAGAAGAGGCAGTCTCTTGTTTCATTTCTCCCCACTAGGCCACCCTCTATCTTGTGCCTAGTTCTTCCTTTTGGGGTTACACAGAATAAGTCTCACTCGGATTATATGATCTATGATTCTAATGCCTTTTTTTCTAAGGGGAAGCCCTTCATATGTCTGAAAACAGTGATCATGCCCCCAACAAAGTCTTCCCTTCTCTAGCAGAAACCTAAATCATACTTAGATCCTTAGACTTTGGAAGAGTCTGGTCCAATCCCCTCATCTTATGCATGAAAAGACTTAAGTTCTGGCATAAATAAATGAGGTATCCAAGATCACAGAGAAAGTGACATCAATGGATCCAATTTCTCTGACTCCATTTGCTCTCTCAATTATTTCTCAAGCAGCATAACTTCCAGGTTTTCAAAGACTGAACATACAATAAGTTGCTTTGCCATAGTAGGAGGAGGGTCAGGTATGGAGTAAAGCATCTGGGTGTACGTCCTGACTGTGACACTTTGTGGCAATGGGACCCTGGACTAGTTATTGTCTTCTGAGTCTTAGTTTCCATTTCTGTAAATTGAGGAGAATAATAACTCTTGGGCTACCTCCCTCAAAAGACTGTTGTAAGAATAAAATGAAGTAATTAATTAAGTGTCTTCTCAATTGCATTGTCAGTTATTACCATTATTACCCAGTGTGGCTCACTGTGATGGCACTAGATGAAATCAGGAGAGATCTGGGTTTGAAATTTGCCTCTTCCACATACTAGTTGTGGAATCATGGGCAGATTATTAAACTTCTCTTGGTCTCAATTTTCCCATCTGTGAAATGGAGAAAATAATGCATGTAGTACATAACTGAGACAGTTATATGAGAATCAAAATGGATGACTATGGTAAAGTTCATTTTAAAATGTAATTATAGAAACAGCAGAAATATCATTTATCGAGGGCCTATCATATACTCAACACTGCACTAAAACTTGGGAATGCAAACCTGTACGTAGACTGCAAAGGAGTTTCAACAATTCAGTTCCCCAGAAGTGTATGAAGTGATTCCTACAGCATGACCAAAACGCTTTGTCTGATTCTAGGAATATAAAGATTGAAAATTACCAAATCCCTGACCTCAAGGTGCTGATATTCTACTGAGAATGAGTGGGAATCAATCCATTCATCAATTAACATTTTATATTTCATACACTCTGCTGGGCTCTAAGAATAGAAAGAAAAAACTGAAGTCATCTCTGCCCTTAAAGACCTTACAGTCTATTGAAAGAAATAGCCATGACCCAAATAAGCAGTACAAAATATGTGCAGAATTTGTATAAGCTATTTGTTTGTAATGGGAGGCCATAGCATCTGAGAAAATAAAAATATGCAGAAAAGGCATGTGAGCTGATCTTTGAAGGACGCTTATCATTCTAAGAGAATTGCAGGAGTTAGGGATCTGTGCAAAGGAAAGGAGACTGAAGATCTTTTGTGAGGAATAACAAGAAGCACCGATTGGCTAAACCAGGAGTAGGGAACCTGCAGCCTTGAGGCCACATGTGGCCTTCTATGTCCTTGGGTGTGACCTTTTGACTGAGTTCAAGTTTTACAAAACAAATCCTTTTAGTAAGAGAATTTGTTCTGTGAAGTTTGAATTCAGTCAAAGGGTCACACCTGAGGACCTAGAGGGCCACGAGGGCTGTCTACCCCTGGACTAGACTGTAGAGTGTGTGAAGCTGTGTGAGATGAATAACACTGGGAAGGGAGATTGGGACGAGGTTGTCAAGGGTTCTAAATCTCAGAAAGAGAAGATTTTAATTTGAAACCAAAGGTTATAGAGAGCCATTGAAACTTGTTGACTAGAATAGTGATACAGTAAGAACTCTGCTTTAGGAAAATAACCTTCATGGTGTCTCAAATTAAATTTAATAAAGGTAGACTGAGACACAGACTCCAAAGAAAATCAGTTTATTAACAGTGATGCAGATAACTGTTAATAAAGTGGGTCAGACTGGCAACCATGATAAAGCCAGCAACCCCAATAAGGAGCAGTCCCTCTTTATTGACACCAAGAAAGAAGGGGTCAGGATAGTCTTGGAACTTCATGGTCGGCTATACTAAGAAAGGCAGGCTGGCATTCAGGTGAAGCTAATCACACCCCTCTCTGACAATTGTTGTTGAGTTGTTTCGGTTGTGTCTGACTCCTTGTGACCCTTTGTGGGAATTTCTTGGCAAGTGATTTGTCATTTCTTTCTCCAGTTCATTTTACAGATGAGGATATGAGGCAAAAAGTAAATGACATACGTGGATGGAGAGAGAGGCAGAGAGAGAGACGAAGACAGAAACAGAGAGAGAGAGAGACAGACAGACAGACAGACAGACTGACAGAGACACAAAGAGACATAGAGAGGGAGACAGAGGAAAAGAGACAGAGACAGAGGCAGAGAGACAGAGATAGAGAGACAGAGACATAGAGAGACAGAGATAGAGAGAGACAGAGACAGACGGAGAGAGCTTATTTGTGCAAAAACTGATCTGCCTTCCTAAAAGGCAGGAGCTATCTTTAGCCTTTCTCTGTATCCCTATCACTTAGCACAGTGCCTGGAACATAGTAAGTTATTTATAAATATTTATTTACCAACTGAATTATATATATACATGTGTATGCATATGTTCATATACATATATACATGCATACATATGTTTACCTACATATACATATATATATATATATATATATATATATACACACAATCATTTAAAGACTAGTAACAGAAATGTTCTAATTATGCCCCATTCTGATTTTTTAAATTTTCTTTACTTTATTTAAAAAAGTTTTATTGATTTTTTTTTGCACATAAGTAGTCATTTCTCTGTTTATCCTGAAAGAGATGTGATGAACATAAAAATGCCAAAAGAGACATAAATATTTTTGAATGTGGCTAATGTGAACATTTGTTTTGGTGAACTATGGATTTATCAATTGAGGTTTTTGTTTTTCTTCCTGTTAAAAATGTTTAAAGAGTAAGGATAGGGGCAGCCAGGTAGCACAGCGAGTAAGAGCACCGGCTCCAGTGTTGGAATGACCTGGAGATCTAATCCCAGGCTCACACACTTAGCACCCACCCAGAAACACCTGGCCGTGTAACCTTGAGCAAGTTACTTAACCCCAATTGCTTGGGGGAGGCCAGGTGGCTCAGCGAGTAAGAGCACCGGCTCCAGTGTCAGGATGACCTGGTTCAAATCCGGGCTCAGATACTCAGCACCACACCCAGAAATAACTGGCTGTGTAACCTTGAGCAAGTTACTTAACCCCGATTGCTTTAAAAAAAAAAAAGAGTAAGGATAGTGGAAGTGAACTGGAAATGTAAAATATAAAAAATAATATGTGTTTTAATATATTAATTATTATATAATTCTATAAAATTAATATATTAATAATTCCAATAAAAATTATGACCCAAAGAATAAATGTATATTATTTTTTCTTCCCTATATAAAGTGTATATGGAGACGTGAGATAATGCTACAGAAAGAAGAAAATTCCAACCTTACCTTATAAAGGCATAAGAGGGGTGTTTAGAGCATCTTACAAATGGGTCATTTCACTTGCTTTCCAGAAATTGTAATACATCCTATGGTTAGGGTTCCCCTTTTATTAGGATTCACAATGGAATTCTCGGTGTTATATTATTTCCATGATTTTTTCCTTTCCAGAACAAAGTATTTAATATCTAGAGCCAACAATCACTTGATATGCAATGAGGTCAGCTGCTCAGTGAAGATAGAGTACTTGGTGACATGTCATGTCATGTAAAGGCATTGCTGCATTGTCTTCAGAATACCATTTTCAGTAAAGAAGCTACATCTGCCATCACTAAGGAATACTTACCTTTTTCCACCTTGACTTAATAATTGAGTATTTCTGTTTGAACTCTATCAGCCATATCATCTCAATCACCCAGATTATAATCATAGAGTATCAAAGTTGGCAGGGATTTTTGAGATCATTCTTGTTCAACTATCCATCCAATGAATGAACATTTCCCTGATATAGATAGCATCTCACCTCTGCTTAAGCACTTCCAGTGATTTGAAGCATACACTAGTCATCCTCAACACAAAGTTAAGTGGGCATCACAATTCAACAGATGGATAAAAGAAATCACTCTGTTGTGACAGAGTTTATTTTTATGGGCATCACCCAGGACCCACAGCTGCAGATCATCTTCTTTGTGGTGTTTCTTGCTGTCTACCTGATCAATGTGGTAGGCAATATTGGCATGATTGTCCTCATCGTGATGGATGCACAACTGCACACGCCCATGTACTTCTTCCTTTGCAACCTCTCCCTCGTGGATCTTGGCTACTCATCTGCCATTGCCCCACGAATGCTGGCAGATTTCCTGACCCAGTACAAGGTCATCTCCTTCTCCAGCTGTGCCACCCAATTTGCCTTCTTTGTGGGCTTTGTAGATGCTGAGTGCTATGTCTTGGCTGCCATGGCATATGACCGGTTCGTGGCTATCTGCCGCCCACTTCACTATAGCACTATCATGTCTAACCGGGTCTGTCTGGTGCTTACTATGGGATCCTACTTTGCTGGGCTGGTGAGTCTGATAGCCCACACTTCACTCACATTCAGTCTGGATTACTGTGGTTCCAACATCATCAATCATTTCTTCTGTGAAATCCCACCACTCTTGGCCCTCTCTTGCTCAGACACCTACGTTAGTGAAATCTTACTCTTCAGCCTGTGTGGCTTTATTGAATTCAGTACCATCCTCATCATTTTCATTTCTTACGCCTTCATCCTTGTTGCGATCCTCAGGATCAGCTCTGCCGAAGGCCGGATCAAGGCTTTCTCAACCTGTGGATCCCACCTGACTGGCGTCACCTTGTTCTATGGGACAGTCATGTTCATGTATCTTAGGCCAACATCTGCCTACTCTCTGGACCAAGACAAATGGGCATCTGTATTCTATACTGTCATTATTCCTATGTTGAACCCAATGATCTACAGTTTGAGGAATAAAGATGTGAAAGCTGCTTTCAAAAGACTGACCAGCCGGAAACCTCAGTAACAAGGGCAAAAAAAGGGAGACAGAATATTGCCCCAGGATTTCAACACAATAGTGGAATAAAACCAGAGCTATCAGAATCCAGATAGATTTTTTAGTAATGTTATATAACATTGAGATTCCTATCCTTTGAGCAGGAATTAAAACAATTATGGAATGAGACTTGACACATGAATGCAGTATGATTGAGTATAATACACTGAATGAAGTGTTTTTTGCTGGGAGAAATATGTTACATTTGAAAAATAAGATAAACTGCGAGACAAGTTTGCAAGCATGATTAATTTAATAGTTAGACTAAGCAGTAATCAATAAATTGGGCCAGTGGCCTTTCCCAGTGACCAAAGAACCTGAATGGGGGCTGACAGGACTTTTGTAACAAGTAAAAAAACCGACAAAACAAAATCTCCAGTAATCTAGGTGTTTCTCTTTCTGATTATCTGTTGTTGACATAGTCAGAATTGAAATTACATCATTTGGACCTCCCCCTTGGAAACTCCCTTAACCACAGCAGACAAAGGTCCCCAGGCAATGGAAGGAGTCTTCAGGTGATGAGAGTGTCTATAAGAGTTTAAATTAAGAAGTGATGACCTTTAGAACAAGTTTCTCTGGAAAGTGGATGATGGATGAGGTTACAAAGATGAAAGTAGTTACAATAACAAAGCAATGATCAATTGGAGAATGACTTGTGTTCTTACAGATTTGAATCTTTTTTTCTGTATAGTTGAGGAATTTTATCAAAAACACTTACTGTAAAAATGTTTTATTCAACTTTCAGCTTCCATCTTTCTTTCCAATCTTAAGTGCATTGATTTAATTTATGCAAAACCTTTTTTAAATTTAATATATTCAAAATAATTTATTTTATTTCTTTTAATAGACTATCTCTTGTTTGGTTATATAGTCTCCCCATATTCATAAATCTTCCAGGTAAACTATTCCATGGTCCCATGGTTTGTTAATGGTATCACCCTTTATGTCTCAATTGTGTACATATTTTGACCTTATCTGGGTACACAGGGTAAGATATTGGTCTATACCTAGTTTTTGCCATACTCATTTTCAGTTCTCCTAGCAGTTGTTTTTTTTTTTTTTTTGTCAAATAGTGGACTCTTGTACCAAAAGTTTGAATCTTTAGATTTATCAAATACTAAATTGCTATGGTCATTTACTACTGTGTATTGTGCAACTAATCTCTTCTTCCATTTCTTAGCCAGTACCAGATTGTTTTTCATTATGCTACTTTAGAATAAAGTTTGAGATCTAATTTGGTTATGGCTCCTTCCTTCCCATGTTTTTTCATCGATTACCTTGATATTTGTTACCTTTTGTTCTTACAGATGAATTTCATTGTGATTTTTTTTCTAGCTCTATAAAATATTTTTGTAGTTGATTGGTGTGGCACTGAATGAGTAAATTAATTAAGGTAGAAATTGCAATTTTATCGCATCCATGAGCAATTAATATATTTTCCAATATTTCTGATCTGATTTCATTTGTGTGAAAAATGTTTTGTGATTGTGTTCATACAAGGTAGACTCCTAAGTATTTTATATTGTCTACAGTTATTTTAAATGGATTTTCTCTCTCTATTTCTTGCTGATGGATTTTGTGGATAATAAACAGAAATGCTGATGATTTATATAGTGCAACTTTGCTAAAGTTATTTATTCTTTCAAATAGTTTTTAGTTAATTCTCTAGAATTCTCTAAATATAACATCATATCTTCTACAAAAAGTGACAATTTTCTTTCATCATTTTCATCAGGTTCACTTATGTTTTCTAATTCCTTAAATTTATTTTTCTTCCCTTATTGCTATAACTAGCATTTCTGGTACAATATTGAATAAAAGTGGCAATAATGGACATTCTTGCTTCACCCTTGAAATCACTGGGAAGGCTTTTAGCTTATCCCCATTATCAATAATGCTTGCTATTAGTTTTAGATAAATACTACTTATCATTTGAAGGATAACTCCATTTATTCCTATATTCTCTAGTGTCTGTTTTTTTTTAATAAAAATGGATATTGTATTTTGTCAAAAGCCTTTTTCTGAATCTATTGAGATAATTATATGACTTCTGTTGGTTTTATTATTGATATGGACAATTATGCTAGTAGTTTTCTTAATATTGAACCAATCCTGCATTCCTGGTATAAATCCTACCTAGTTATAGTACATAATGTTTGTGATAAATTTCTGAAATCCCCTTGCATAAATAATATATTTAAAATAAATTTTATTTATTTATTTTTGCATTGATATTCATTAGGGAAATTGGTCTCTAGTTGTATTTCTCTGTTTTAGCTCTAGGCTTAGGTATCAGTACCATATTTGTGTCATAAATGGAAATTTTTAGGACACCTTCTTTGCCCATTTTTCCAAATTGTTTATATAGTACTTGGATTAATTGCTCTTTAAATGTCTGGTAGAATTCACTTGTGGTTGCATCTGTTCTTAGGCATTTTTTTTTTCTTAGAGAGGTCATTGTTGGCTTGTTCATTTTTTTTTCTAAATTAAGGCTAAGTATCCCATTTCATCTTCTGTTAATTTGGCTGCTTTACATTTTTGTAAATATTTGTTCCCTTCACTTTATTTATTGGAACAAAATAGCTCATAATAAATAATTTAATTTGATCTTAATTGAAGGTGAATTTGCCCTTTTCATTTATGAGTCTGATAATCTGGTTTTCTTCTATTTTAATCAAGTTGACCAATGGTTTATCAAGTTTATTGATATTTTTCATCAAACAAATTGCCAGTTTAATTGCTCCTTCAATAGTTTTCTTGCTTTCACTTTTATTAAAATCTCCTTTGATTTTCAGGATTATTAATTTAATGATTAACTGGGGATTTTAATTATTTATTTTTCTAGTTTTCATCTTTAGGTGTATTCCAATTCATTAGTTTCTTCTTTTTTCTATTTTACTGGTGTAAGTATTTAGAGATATACATTTTCCCTCAAGTGCTACTTTGGCTGCATCACATAAATTTTGGCACATTGTCTCATTGTCACTCTCCATAAGAGAGTTATTGCTTGCTTCCTTGATTTCTTCTTTCACCCACTTATTTTTTGGGGATTATTTGGTTTCTAATTAAATTTTTGTCTATCCTTCCATCGATGTTTATTGAACATCAGTTTTATTGCATTATGATCTGGAAAGGATTATTTTAATGTTTCTGCTTTTCTACATTTCGTTGTGGGGTTTTATGGCCTGAAAAATCGTCAGTTTTTTTTGTATGTCCTATGTACTGCTTATAAAAAGGTATATTCTTTTCTATTCCCATTCAACTTTCTTCAGAGGTTCATCATAATTAACTTTTCTAAAATTCTATTCATTTCTTTAACTTCTTTCTTGTTTATTTTTGGTTATATTTATCTAGTTCTGGAAGGGACTATTTGAGGCCCCCCATTATTATAGTTTTACTATTTTTTTCTGTAGTTCATTTAGCTTTGCCTGTAAGATTTGCTATACATTTTGGTGCATACATGTTGGTATTGATATTACTTTATTATCTATGCTGCCATTTAGCAAAATGTAGTTTACCTTGCAGCTTCACTTCTTGCTGTGAGTCTAATGGACTCATAATCTCACTGTTTTTCTCCCATCAGCTTGCTAAAAGTACATGGTATACTTGTATCTGTTTCCCCATTACTACACCTCCACACTGTGTAATTCTGTGCTACAAAATAGAAGGGGGGCCCAGTGTCATTCCTCCACCACTTCTATTTCAATTTGAATTACATATATATATATATATATATATATATATATACATATATATATATATATATATTCTCTTAATGATCCTTTTTAAACCTTTACATTCTTCCTTTCTTGCTAGGTCTCTGTCTCTTTCACTCTCATTTTCTGCGAATATTATACAATTTCATTGATTTTTGCTTATTTTCCTTTAATAATTGTATTTAAAAATATTTTCTTGTGTTTATGTAGTTTTATGTATCTTGTAGGTGAGTGATATAGATGTATATGTAGATATAAATGATATGGATAAAGATATGGATATAGTTAGAGATAGATATTATAGTGTCAATATAAACCCTTCTATTCCACATAAAGCAATGGCCTGTTTATTTAGCAAAGGGCTTGTAATCATAAAGATTTGCAAAATCCTGTAAGGTTGTCATTTTACCTGCTTTATAGGTTAGTGTTTCTACATTGGAGATTCTATCCTCATCACAGTCTAGTAGCTTTCCCTTTAAACTCCACTCCCTCCCCATATGTACTTCCTCCCTTGCAATGTGTATAAGTCTGGTTATTGCCTACCACAGGGTATTTGCCTGTAGTACACTTAGATGATATCTAGTTTTCCATAGTACCTCAAGTGCCTCTTTTGTTTAATGTTCATCTTTTATTTTCATTGATAACAAAACCCAAGATTACACAGTATGACATTTTGGATAACAGTTGGAACACATTTAAAAATATAGACTGTTCTGTCCTCTTCTATGGTTCCAAGTAATTGAAGAATGATTTTGAATTATTAAATTCTTATTTTTTCAACATTTTAAGGTCTTTTTACTTGCGTATTAGAATTTGTTGTTCACCATTGAAATTGCTAAATTCATTCTATATCTCTCTTAGGGTTTCTAGGAAATGGCTTTTGTTTTTTGGGGGTGATATATGGATTATTTTCCTTGATGCTTCTTTGTTTCCTATATTCTGAAGTTCTAGGTAATTCTCTTGTATTATTCTGCATTATAGTCTTCAATAGTAGTTGTAAATGTATTCATCATTGTCATCATTGTAGTAGATATGCTTTTTCTGGGAAACCTATGATCCTTACATTATCTTTTTTGCACCTTGCCTTTGAGATCAACAGCTTTGACTTGTGTGTTCTTTTGATGTTCTTGTTGTGTATTTCTTACTCTCTAGGTTTAATACCCCATAGTTTACTCAATCAATCCAGGTTGTGAAGGATTTTATGACTAGTGAAAAGAGTTTTCTATTAGTCCTAGAAGCTACAATAAGACACAGAAATAGCTTGAAAATGGAACTCACAAGATCAGATATGTTCTGGTTACCAAAAAAGCAAAAAAAAATTCAAAAAATATTTTGTAACAATGATTTACTGATTTTCTAAATAACAAGAATTAAGCTGTGGTATAAGTATGTAGAAATACAATTCATTAGGTCTTTTCCTTGGTCTTCTGAAGAAATACTTTGACCTCCAAATCTGGATAGTGCCATTTCTGACAGTAGGTCTCAATATAAATATCTAAAATCTGATAGTAAGGTATCAGAGACCCAGTAGTGATCATGAAATTATGTTAATTTTTATTGATGTTTTTACCCCTGGGAAGTGTGTATGATCTGAAGAATATTCCATGTAGAACAGATAATTCTTTAGTGTTTACATAGATAGATAGATAGATACATAGATACATAGATAGATAGATAGATAGATAGATAGATAGACAGACAGACAGACAGATAGACAAAGTTTAAATTGAGAAGAAAATTAGGTTTACTTTTATAATCCAGTTTGTTATTTATGTTCCCTTCATTTCCTCCTTCTGCTGACATATTTTACTCCTTCCTGTTCCCCTTCAGTTACCAATTCACTCCATTTTCTATCTAAATCTGCTATCAGAAAAGTTTTTCTGTGCAATCATTTATACCTCATTATTGATTTCAGTGATGATGTTATTTTCCATAGGATAGATGGAAAAATTTATATGCTATGTTCTAGTAAAGTTAAAGTGGATCATTCATTGTAGTATCAAAAAAGTTCTCTCATGAGAATTAATGAGAAGTAATGAGAATTAAGACCTCAGATAATACTTATGAGAAAGAACTGAGGTCTAAAAGTCAGAAGAAGAGACTTAATTGATCTATATTTACCACTAATTCACTATAAGAACTTAGACAAATTCTTTTGTCTAGGTTTCCTCACCAATGAAATGAGGTGACTATCATAGAGTTATAAAAGCATATGATTTTGAGTTGAGAGATAATTTAGAGGCCATTTAGTTCAACCTCAACCCTTTTATTTTATAGATGAGGAAATTGAAATTCATTTGTGAAGTAAGCCCAAGGTCACATAGTTTATATTTAGCAGAGATTATCTGGGCAATGAAACCAGAAGCCTTGGGTTCGAAGGTCCTTTCTAGCTTCCAAATTCTACCATTTTTCTTTTCCTTGGTAAGGGAGAACAAAAATTTTAAGGTCATAAAGATTTAGGGGCCAGGCACATCAAAGTCCTCTGAGCCTATCTGGCTTCTGTTTTGGAATCCCAATATTTCCATTAGTCTTACAGTTGGTTTTAAGTCCTGATGCAAAGAAGCATTTGCCACATGATGATCCTACATGGGACCAAGGCTATAATTAGTTCTGACTCTTTTTCAATACACACCAAAATGACAACTGGGCAAGGTGGACTTTCCAGAACTCCCTGGGGGCCTGAGTTTTCTCACATTCACATTTAAAGAGAAAGAGGCAAATAACCAGAAAAGGAGCTGCAACCAGGGACTAAATGATGTAAAGTTGATTTCTGTTGTATACTTGGTGTAAGAATCAATCTCTTACAACAATTTTGACTATATTGGAAGATTTAATAGTGATAATAATGAGACTTTGAAGTTCCAAAATTATTATATACATATGCATACATTTATACACACATACATATGGGGCAGTTACTACAGGTATTCTCGTCCTCATTTTAAAGTAAACTGCAACTCAGACTTGTCCATTGTCACACAGTAAGTGTCAGAGGTGGGATTTGAACCCTTGTCTTTCCAGCTCCATTTCAATGCCCTGTTGACTAGACAACTGCTGCCTATCAGGGATGATTAAGAAGATAATCTTGAAATTAACCAAGGTATTTGTCCATCAACAGAAAACTCCTTTGTCTTCATTAAGTTAAATTAATTGAGTCAATTTTTCTAGAATGTTTTTCAACAGCAAATGTCAAAACAAAAGTTATTTTATTGTTAGTCCCCTAAAATTTTAGAACTGGGAGAGATTTTAGAACATAGAATGTCAAAATGTGTGTGCATCATAGAAAATATAATGTCAGATGCAAGAGCAATGTTGGAACAAAAATCAGAGAAAGTTAGGTCTGGTAAGGACCTTAGAGATTATTTAGGCCAATGGCTCACATTATATATAAGGAAACTGCCACAAGGAGAAGGGAAGTGACTTGATAAAGGCCACACAACTGGAAAATGGTAGAACTAAGGTCTACCATGTGAATCTACCATGTGAATCAAGGCTAGATGGTGACTGGAAGAGTAAGCAAATGCAACTTTGACTATTTTGTATGCTCAGCAACTCAAATCTGGTTTAATTGACTTTTCCCTTGAATGTCCTGACTTGAACTGTTGTTTGGCTTCTCATATACAAAATTTTACATCAATTCTGGGAAGAAAGCCAACCTGGAATTTTGACTTGGTCAGACTCAACAACTTGTTGTTGGACTGTGTTTTTCACGTACACCCAATTGTTCTGGGGCCTAGAAGGCATGGTTGTATCACAATGCAGGTCAGTTATAGGCTCCTTGACAAGCAGACAGCTCCACCATTTCATTCCAGAGAAGTATGAGGACCTGGAGAGTCTTATGCCTGGCATTTTTGTGATGGAAGACTGGATAAGACAATGAGTTAGTTCTTGTCCATCTCTAAGTCTATCACCATAGGCTCACACAATGAACACAAGCCTCATATTAACTCTTTCTACAGGATCACATGAGTTCAGATCCAGAAGAAAATGTATAGATACTGTAGTAGAACCTCTTATTTGTCCATTTGGGAAAATTGTGACTCAGAGAAAAGAATAGAATCTCTGAATTGAAAGGGATGTCAGAAGCCATCCTTTACATTCTATGTATCATTGAGAACAAGTTACAAAAAATGTAAAAAATAATTCAACTCAGCCAACATTTATTAACCCATTACTGTGTATATGGCACTTTGAAAGACCCTAGGGTTACAAAGATATAAACAAAATAACTCCTGCTCTCAAGGAAATTTCTCTATATATTTAAAACAAAATAAGTTCACATTTGTATTTATATTGTGGTTTGATGTTTACAAAGCTTTATTCACAAAATTGCTGTGAAATGGGTGGTGAAGCACTGTGATCCTCATTCTGAAGATGGGCAAATGGAGGCGCAAGACAGTGATACTATTTATTGGGTCACACAACAAGGAAGTGTACGAGACAGATATCTAACCCAAGTCGCCTGACTCTTAACATAGGATACCTTTATATTATCCCATGGCAATATCTATGTTCCAAATGAAACTGACTAGGAATTAAATGATTCAAGAGTCTTCTGTCCAGTAGTGAAAATGTACTTGACTAAGCATCAGGAGACTTGAGTTTGATGCTGACATTTTCTGGCTGTGTGACCCTGGGAAAATACCTTCCTTTCCTTCAACCTAAGAGACCTCATGTATAAGAACACCTGACTCTGCCCATTACTCACTTTACAATTCTGGACAAATCACTCAAAATCGAAGTGCTTCAGTCTCCTCTCAACTAATATCTTCATTGCCCATTTCACAATGTTGTTTTGAATAGCACATGTTTAAAAGTCATATAGTACTTCATTAAAATTTAAGTTTGAGTTGGGTCCAGGGTCATACTATAGGTCCCTTTCAGGATGAGAATTCAATGTCTCCTCATTAGAAAGTAATGTAAAGTCCTAAGTTTTTCTCTTAGAATACCTCTCTGAGGGCAGGGCATCCCTAATAAGAGAAGAAATAATTTACCAAGCTCCACAATGAGTGTCTGAGTCAATATTGAAACCAAGGTCTTTTGAGTTTTTATCCTATCTCTGTGCACTATGCCAAGCTATGTTTGTTGATGGCTTTCCTCAAGGCCCCTTTCACATCTTGGTTCCTCAAGCTATAGATCAGAGGGTTGAGCATTGGTGTGATAACAGTGTAGAAAACAGCAATGATCTTCCCCCCAGACCGGGAGGACTTGGACTGAGGACGCATATACATGAAAATGGCCGTTCCATAGAACAGAACCACCACAGTCAGGTGGGAGGCACAGGTGGACAATGATTTGAGCCTTCCTGTTGCAGAGCGCATCCGGAGGACTGACAGGAGGATGCGGGCATAGGAGATGACAATGAGAAGGAATGGAATGAAGACAATAATGATGCTAAAGATGAACACTACCAGTTCTGTGACAGAGGTGTCTGTACAAGCTAACCTCAGTACTGAAGGCACTTCACAGAAGAAGTGGTTAAGCACATTAGGCCCACAGTAAGGCAAATTCAAGGTGAGGACATTAATTACCATAGAACTCAAGAAGCTGCTAGTCCAGGAAATGATGACCATGTGAATACAAGTGCGCCTGTTCATAATGACTGTGTAGTGCAATGGGGCACAAATAGCAACGTATCTGTCATATGCCATGACACCTAAGAGGACACATTCAATCATTCCAAAGGAGAGGGAGAAATACATCTGGATTGCACAGCCAGTGAAGGAGATCGTCTTTTTCTTCCCTACCATATTGGAAAGCATTTGTGGGACATTGGTGGTAGTATAACAGATGTCTAGGAAAGACAGGTTAGTTAGGAAAAAGTACATTGGGGTTTGGAGGCGGGGTTCAATATGAATTACTGTGATGATGGTGAGATTGCCAAGCACTGTTAATAAGTAGAAGAATAAAAACATGATGAAAAGGATGAGTTGAACCCTTGGTTGAGAAGAGAGACCCAAGAAAATGAATTCAGTCACAAAAGTTATATTTGCCTCTGCCATATTGGTTCTTCAGGTCAACTCAACATTGCCCAGAGGAAGAGGTAGTTTTCATTCAAAGGATTAATTAATCCTACCTAGTCTGAAAAGGAAATACCCGACACAGAATATTGTAGACAAATAGATTAAAAATAAAAACCCAAAGTGGACTTTTACTTTAGCAGTCTGCACAAAGAAGTTTGCAAAAAATTTTGAGGTTTTCTTTCCCATTTTAGGGCTAGTATATTCCTGTCAAACTGTCAAAAATCAATATTTAATTAAATATATTTAACATTTTAAAATACCATATCATAAGAAAGAAGATAGGAATGCCCCACACAACTACTACCTGCCCATCCTTCAAGGTCCTTCTCAGGTCTCCTTCCCCCATGAAGCCTCCCAAAAGTTTATCTACCCACATTCAGATTCCCCTTCTCTAAATTGTTAAATAATTTGTGATGAATTTCACTGAGTTTCACCCAAATGAAACAGTGAATAATATAAGAGGGTATAAAATAAAATAAGCTTATTTCCCCAACCAGATAGTAAGCTCTGTGAAGACAGGGAATCTGTTCCTTCTCTTGTACCTCTCCCAACACCTGAGATTACACATTAGTTGGTGCTCTCACATTTCATCTCCAGAAATCTGGAAAAACTAACAGATAAACTTCCTGAAAACAGCCAATGAAGTAGATTGGTAAATAGCTTCCAGTAATTCTTCTGAACACCGAGCAGTTCTTTGGAACTTGGAGGTTGCCATACAAAGGAACAGCTACATGAGGTTATGCGTAAAGTGAAAATGTGTAAGAAATTAGAGCTCATTGCTGTGGAATCTTCTTCCAGTGATGTGCATCACCACTCCCATTTAATTTAATAAGTAAGAGAGAATTTCCTGAGGCTCACACAGGTTCACTTGTCCGTGGTCCTAGAGCTGGTCAATGTCAGATGGCCATTTCAGATCCTGGTCTCACCGACTCCATTATTCATTAAGTGACACTTCCTGTCTATCATCACCACCACCAACAACATAAGCAACAATAATAAAATCATATGACATAAATGGAATTTTCAGGTTGCCAGAGGGTTCTGTATACATTAATTCACTCACCTTACACAAAAACTAAGTGATGGGCATATTACAGTTACTGTTATAATTATCCCCATTTAACAGATGAGAAAACTGAAATTCAGAAAAATAAAATGATCTGCCATTGGTCACAGACCTAGTATATAAAGAATACAGCCTCATAGGAAGATCTAAGCAAAACAGTTTGCAAAACTTAATACATTATACATAGATGCATATTATTGTTTGTAATTGTTTTTTAAGTGGAGTTAGTCAAAAAAGAAAAAAGGTGTTTTTTGGATTGTTTTGTTTTTGTTTTTGTTTTTGTTTTTTTTATTTGGTAAATGGTAAGCATTTGCTAGGGGGCACAATGGACAGAGTGCTCGACTTAGAGTCATGAATACTTTAGTTCACACCCTGCCTTAGACGTTTACCAGCTGTGTGACCTTACACAAATAATTTACCTTCGGAAGCCTCAGTTTTCTCATCTGAATAATGGAATTAACAATAGCACCTACCTCATCAGATGGTTGTGAAGAACAAATGAAATAACATGTGAAACATTTGACACACATTAAAGCACTGTATATATGAGAGGAATCATCATTATTGTTATTATTAAGTAGTCTATCCATTTAAACACATGCATTTTACTAATTATAGAAACATTCAGGGCCTTACAAGCTTGGTTCTCTTATTTCTCTTCTGTAGAATAGAAGCAGGAATTTATAAAAAAGGAAGTGGGAAGGTGAAAGCAAAGGCCTGAGAAGTGGTTGCTGATGGTTTAGCAAGGGGTGGGGAACCTGCAGACTTGAAGCCATATGGGCCTTCTAGGCCCTTGACTGTGGCCATTTCACTGAGTCCAAGTTTTACAGAACAAATACTTTTTTAAGGGGATTTGTTCTGTGAAGTTTGGATTCAGTCAAAGGACTGCACTTGAAGCCCTAGAGGGCCACACGTGGCTTTGAGGATACAGACTCTCTACTCTGGTTTAATGGCTACCTGAAAAGAACAGACAAATATCCAAATGAGAAGCACAATAACTGATATTCATGACCTCAGTGTCATTAAGCAAAAGTTAAATTATATTCCACGTCATTTCTTCCTCCCTCTCTCCCCTCTCCCTTCTTTTTGTCCTCCCTCTCTCCCTCCATTCTTATTTTCTAACTTCCTTCCTTCTTCTCTTCCACCTTTACTCCCCTCCTTTCCGAGTACTTTTTCATCACTTAGATATTTGATCCCTTAATTGTTATAGAAATGTCAGTGATATTCATAATAACTACCCTCCACTAAAGTCATCCTTGGAAACTTGATCTTGGTGGGCAGGTTACCTTGGGATGTTGAATGCTATGCCTATAGAGTACAAGGGATTGTAGGTCCTTCCAAGCTGCAAAGGCTTGGTCATAGACTGTTGCTAATCTTTGCACCACCCTAGCTAAGTTCAGAGAGGCTCATAATCAGGTTTGATGCAGGTCAATAGAGTATTCAATGAGAGAAATTCCATGAAGATCCAATTCCCAGTCATAGAGGGTTGGGTTGGGGATGGGGGTGAGGAAAGATCTTTGTTATTCATCAAGGGATAGAGTTCCCACACCAACTAAATGTCAGACTCAGGAAGTGTAAAATTTCCATAAAATGACCTTTTCTAGGTGCAGGAGAAGAAATGAAGATGAATAAAATTTTTTCTCTTGTTATCAAGGAGAAAGATAGAGGAATGGATAGATAGATGAATGGACAGGTACATAGATAGATAGATAGATAGATAGATAGATAGATAGATAGATAGATAGATAGATAGATAGATAGATAGACAGACACAGTGAGATAGCTGGGTACTAAATGCACAAAGATGTATAGATAGATATAGATAGAAATACTAATATAACAAGACACACATTTGTAAAAACAAACAAACACTTACTGACGACTTATCTATTTAACCTATACAGAAAATTATGGATAGAGTCATCTCAAGTGACAAGGCGAGGAAGAATTGCAATGTGAATGATTAGAGGGAATACCCATACCCACATGGTCGCTTATTCAAGTCTTTGATGTGTGTGTGTATATGTATATGTATATGTGTGTGTGTGTATATATATATATATATATATGATGTGTGTGCATGTAAATGTGTGTGTGTGTGTGTGTGTGTATGCAAGCTTGGATACTTCTATGGATCTGAGATCTCCTCAATGTGGATACTTCTTTTACCCTAGCCCAACTCATATTCTATGGATGATTTATCTTTCTAAGTGAGTCTTATACTTATATGCCATAAAGTCATGGCAGAAAGTTCCCTGGGTGATAGAAGAAAGCAATTTCATAGGTTTATAATCTATCTATATATTTCTCTCTCTTTCACTCTCTGTCTCTCTCTCTCTCTGTATGTGTGTGTATATATATATATACACACACACACACACACATATACACATTCTCTCTATATATCTATATCTATACATACATATATCCCTGTTATGTTACATTCTCATTTATTAAGGTATATATTTTCACAATTCAATTTCTAAACCAAGGTCTACAAATATGGTACATTTTTCTAAATGTGAAAATTTATTTAACCCCTTCATATTCATCAGCATTGTAAATTCTCCATAACTCGAAACCACTTAATTCAAACAACTGAAACCTCTCAGTAATATGATTCTTTAAATATCAGAAGCCTAGCAGTATGGTGGTAGTATCATGTTGTCTATTCCCACCCCATAGATCTATAACTTTTTTTTCCCCTAAACATAGAACCTGTTACCATAGTCTACTTAAAATCTAAATAGAGATTTTCCTTCCTAGTTTCTAATTAATATTTCTGTTTCCCTTTTCCTTCCTGTCCAATCTATTCTTTGTATTACAGTTGCAAAATCATCTTCCTAAGGTAGAGATCTGACCATGTTATTACCCAGTTAAAAACTCTTTGGTGTTTCCTTAACGACTATAGGATGAAATGAAAAGTCCTTAACTGAGATTTCAAGACCCTCTGCCTTCTCGCTATAACTTACCTTTACCCACTAACTGCACCTTCTCTTTGTCCACTGTAAATTCCAGGCAAATTAGAAATACTGACAGATCCTTAATCTCTACCCACCTCCCTATATGCATTCGTACAATTTGTCCCTGACAACTGAATCACATTTTCTCTTCATCGTCCAACTTCAAAAATATTTTTTTTCTTCTAGGACCAGTTCAGTTACTACCACTCCTCCTCGAAGCCCTTCCCAATTACTGTCCAATTATTATTAGTGAAGGTAATCTCTTTCTTCCCTTATCTCTTATGCCATTTGGTCTAGACCTCTTCTTTGTCCTCATTCCATCCTACCTTTTACGAAACATCTTTTTGCTAAGCTCCCTGAGGGCAAATATTAAAACACATACATTTGGAATAGAGTAAAGAGATGTATAGCTTTCTTTTCTAATCTTTTTTAGTGCCAGTACCTAGCCGGTACCTTGTACAAGCTATAAGTGTTATTAAATGTTTTCTATTCTAACTAGAGATACTGAATTGAATCTAATATAGCAAGGAATTAAGGAATAGAGAAATTAAAGCCAGCCCAGGGCAAAAGGACAAATCACCTCCAAATATTATATATTTCCTTCATTTATGCAAATGGTTCAGCAATCAAAGTATTAAACACAGAGTAATGGAAAGAATATAGGATTTACAGTTCCAGATCTTGGGCTGAAGTATCAACTCTTTAATTAACTGCTGTGCAAAATCAGAAAAAAAATCACTCTCTGTTCCTCAGTTAACTCTTCCTTAAAATAAATGAGTGAAATTAGATAATCTCTAACATTTTCCTTGGCGCAAAATCAAGGATAAGAGATAGTTAGAAAAATTCTCTTATGATACAAGAAGTTCAAATGTAGAATGGATTACAGATATAAAAAAGCAGCAGCACAGATGTAGTTTGCTTTGAAATATACTTTCTTATTAACTTCACCTATTACTCCTGGAATTAGCCTCTAAAGTCGAATGGAACAAGTATAATGCCTTTCCCTTAAATCATTCCTTCAAATACTTGAAGACAGATATCAGATATGTTTCTCCATACCAAAAATCCCTAGTTCTTTCATCAGGTCTGATCTGGTATAGTTTCTAGTCATCTAAACCATATAGTTGCTGTCTTCTTAATGTCTTGAATGTTCCTCATCATTTTTTATACCATGGTCCCCTTTGACAGTCTGATGAAGTCTATGGGTCCCATCTAAGAATAATATGATAAAATAGATAATATTAAGAAGGAAATCAGGGGTGTCCAGGTGGCTCAGCGAGTAAGAGCACTGGCTCCAGTGTTGGGATGACCTGGAGATCGAATCTCGGGCTCAGACACTCAGCACCACACCTAGAAATAACTGGCCGTGTAACCTTGAGCAAGTTACTTAACCCCAATTGCTTAAAAAAAAAGAAAATCAGTTATGCCTAAAGACTAATTAAAATATATTTCTTAAAAATGAATAGATACCCTAACCATGGGCCTCTTGGGAGGCCTTGGAACTCAAGTTAAGAATCTTTGCTTGGGGTGGCCAAGTGGTACAGTGAGTAAGAGTGCTGGCCCCGGCATTGGGAGACCCGGGATCTGTTCTGGCCTCAGATACTTGGCACCCACACAAAAAATAACTGTCTGTGTAACCTCGAGCAAGTTACTTAACCCTAATTGCCTTAAAAGAAGAATCTTTGCTATAGATGATCAGAATTTCTTCTGAAATATGGGCAAGAATGGACCTTTACACAGAGTGTAAAAACATGGAGATGTATAGGGGTGTCATTAGGGCAGAATAGGCAGCTGCTTATATTTTAAGATGTAGATATTATAGAAGTCATTCTACTACCTGCCCCAAAGCTTTCCATCCAACTGGTCCATTGATGATGCCTAGAAATTCTACCAGTGCTCCCTTCATTCCTTTACAGCAAATAATTTTCCTTAATTAAAATATGAATATACCACGTAGGTGGATGTTTATGTCATAGATTTAAAACTGTCAGGGATCATGGCGATAACCTGTTCTGGTATCCTTGTTTTATTAATCAGGAGAACAAGAAGGGAAATATCTTATAAATGGTCAGCCACACAAATAGTATGAAAGAATGATTTGGACAAAAGATCCCAACTTCAAATTCAAGCCTTTTATAATTAGCACTGGCCCTCCCATATGATACCATCATCACTCATTCTTTGATTTCATTTTTAATATAGATATGCCAATTGCCTACCAAAGCATATGTAAAGCCTTATGTGAAATACTGAGGATAAAAAACAAGGCACAGCATGGCCCTTATAGAGATGATATTCTAATAGTTTATGGAGGTAGAAGGAAGAGGATACAACTTTTATACAAATATGTTTATATTTAAAGACCTCAAAAAGGAATAATCAGTTATTAGAACTTGAATCTTTACTCTGAATTTGATGGATACCTGAAAGAGGCTTGGCTACCTCCTGAGATCTTAGACCTAGGTCAGGAATTGTTAACCAAAGGACATGGGAATTTTTTTTTTAAACTTTGATCACTCTCTTTCAGTATAATTGGTTTCCTTTATAACCACTTATACATTTATAAACAATATTCTTGAAAGGCTTCCATGGTCTACTCAGATTGCTAAAGGGGTCTATGACACAAAAAATGTTAAGAAATTCCGACTTATTCGAAAGATTCCAACACATCAAAGACATTCTTTACAAAAGATATACATAAAGATTTGAGTGAGAAACACAGGTTGAAATGTGGATGGAGAGTAAAGTGTTAGCAATCTGCTCCAATGCAAACATCCTCACCTGAAAAATACATGTATCCCAAAATGAATTCTGGTAATTTTTTTCCTATAATTTTCATTAACATTAATATGGTTTAAGTTGAGGGCAAAAAGAGAGAACTTGAGATTCCAAGTTTGGAGCAAGGGCATGTCCTGAAAGAGAATACATCTTAACCCTAAACCCTAAAACCTAAGCCTATGATTTTTAAACAGGGACAGACAAGAGAAACATCCCAAATCCAATACAAAAGACGTACAAAGTCATTGAAAACTCCGTTTTACCAGAGAAAACAAATTACTGTCTCTATGGCATCTGAAGAAGCAGTCCATCCAGTAATGGGGGAGGGGGGAATAACCAAATCACCTTTAAAAGACAGAAACAAAAACCTAATATAATTTAAAGTAATTAAGTTGGGTCAAATTTTCACTTTTTGAAAACTTTTGTTTTGGTGCTGGAGGTGAGCTAGCCTCTCAGTCAAAAGATAGTCCTGGGGAAAGAGGTAAGGGCTTTACCTGTCCATTCTGGAAGCAACTGCAAGATGAAGTCCATCTAGCGTAAAATGGACAAAATAGAAACATGAAGTTTTCATGAAGGAAGTGTCTGTGTGTGTGTGTGTGTGTGTGTGTGTGTGTGTAAGCACAAGTGTTTGAGAATGTAAGGATGTGTGTTCCACAAAATACCCAAGAGAAAGATAGATGGAGTTGCTATCCCTCCAAAATCCTATTCTAACTTGAGAGTTTTATTTGTTATGTTTTGAAGAACGTGTAAGCATGTGACCAGGACAATTAAGTCCCTTAGCAAGCCAGTGTTCATCACTTTAGGAGACAGCTCCATCTGAATGCTGAGATTCTTGAGGGATAATGTCCCAGGCCAACAATTAATCTCTAATGACTTCTTCTGTGGTCTGGCTGAGGGGACTCCCCTCCTCCTTTTTTTTTCTTTACATTTAATTTTTTTTCATTACATTTATTTACTATCCTCCTCCTACTGTGACTGGTCTGATTTATCCCAAATTATTCAGGCTATGATGAGTTTCAGAATCTGTTCCTGGCATGTGTCAATCAGAGTGGCTTCATTATGAAGGGATTAAGCCAGTATACTCACTATTCAATCATCAAGTATTTATTAAACACCCACAATATGCAAGCCACTAGATGCTGGGAATACAAAGCAAAGAATTAAACAGTCCCTATCCAGAAGGAAAAATTTACAGTAAGAGTGAAGACAAGTATATATTATGTCTATATCCATAAATACATACATACATCTACACACATCATGAATATAAAATAAATATACACAAATACCTTCAAAGTAGTTTAATGCGTAGAAGGTAGGATACTATGAGACACCTTATTGAACCCTCATGTGGAAGTTGGCATCACTGGCCTAAATTCCATTTTCTTGGTCATTCAAAAATAATACCTGATTAGTTGCAATTCTATTGGATTTAAATCTCTGATTTTTATTGGGGAGTTAGTTCCTAATTATGTACACATGGCCTTTACATGATGAAATTTAGCTACATAACATTTAAACCCTGTACTCATTCATCTCTGACAACAAGCTATGGTCAAATCAGCTCTTACCAGAACCACTCTACTGTTTACTAACTGATTGTTTCCTTTCCTACTTTACTAAGCATCTCACACATTAAGCCTGTCCTGCTTGTATAAACTGGCTAGCCATGATGTGACCTATATAACCTGTAAGTACTGTCAGATACTAGTTTTAATCATGAATGTATCTATATATGTGTTATGTGAAAGAATGGAGATACATTGTCTCACACAATAAGCTACCATCCCTATCTGTTTGGACAGCTAACCCTCTTATGAATGTGTGTACAGATATTTGAACATATATATTACATGTATTATTTGTATTACATGTATTATTAAATGTATTAATAAGACATGTATTGTTTAATTATATGTATTCGTAGATATGTATGCATGTGTTATGTGGGCTTATATACATATACACACACAATACATAATGTAGATAGATGCAAATACATTGTCATAACCTTTTTTATGGATTTCAGGTAGTCCATAATTTTAAATTATCTGTCTGGATCTACTTTCCAGGTCAGTGTTTTTTTTTTTAATGAGATATTTCATATTGTCTTCTATTTTTACATTTGTTTGGATCTGTTTAATAGTATCTTGATTTCTCATAAAGTCATTAGCTTCCATTTGTTCGAATCTAATTCTGAAGGAATGATTCTCTTCAGTTAGCTTTTGAAATTCTTTTTTCCATCTGGAAAATTCGACTTTTTAAGGCATTCTTCTCCTCATTGGCTTTTTGGGTCTCTTTTGTCATTTGAGGTAATCTATTTTTAAGGTACTGTTTTCTTCAGTCAGGTTGTTGACTATCATTTCATGATTTTCTTGCCTCATTCTCTTCCCAATTTTTCCTTCACTTCTCTTACTTGATTTTCATAATCCTTCTTGAGTTCTTCCATGGCCTGTAACCAATTCATATTTTTCTTTTTTGTGCTTTTTTTTGGAGGGCAATTGGGATTAAGTGACTTGCCCAAAGTCACAAGGCTAGTTTTTTGTGTTGTGTCGGAGGCCGGATTTGAACTCAGGTCCTTCTGACTCTAGGACCGGTGTTCTATTCACTGTGCCATCTAGCCATCCCCAATTCATATTTTTCTTGGAAGCTTTTGGTGCAGGAGTTCTGACTTCATTGTCTTCCTTCTTTTCCATGCTTTGATCCTTTTGTCCCTCAAAAAGGAACCTAAAGTTTGATTACTGTGCTTTCTTTGCTTCCTTTGCTTGCTCAGGTTGCCACTCAATTACCTGAATTTTGAATTCTTTGCCACAGTAGAACTCTGCTTCCAGAGGGCAGGACTTTGTTCCAAGTTGCTGGGGTTTTCACAGCTGCCAGAACTATTAGGAGGGCACAGTCTCTACAGCCCCATGCACTATGGCTCATTGGTCACACACCTCAGGACCACCACCCAAGACCATGATCCATATCCAGCCAGGTTAAAGCAAGAGCCATTACCCTCTGAATGTTTGCTTGGACCCACTATGATCTGCAGACCAGGAGCTCTCAAGCAGCCAAGTGGAGGCACCCACACAACTGCCACACTTCTGAAGCTTCCTGTTCTAGGGGAAGAGGCTGAACCACATATCTGTCCCCCCAGTTTCAACAGAGTCCCACACTGACCTTTTACTTTGTATTTGGCATTTATGGGTTGATATTTTTAGAAACCACCACAGCTGCTGTTGATCCACTCTCCCGAAGTCAGCTCCAGCCACTTCTGATCAGGGCTACCCTGGGGCTAAAACAGTGGGTTCAAGCTGGGCTAGGCTAGTCTCCCAGCATGCTGCAATGGATCCTTCCTTCAGCTGGAGATTTGTTTCTCTCTGTCACTTTGTGGAGTCTGACACTTTAAAATTTGTTTACAGTCATATTTTATAATTATTTAAGGTAATTATGGGGAGAGCTCACTGAGTTTTCTGCTTCTGTGCTTCCATCTTGGCTCTCCCCCCAATAGAGAACTTTAAAGGAAAATAAAAGTTATATGATAATTTAATCTCCTCCTCTCATATCTTCCAACTCTAATTCCCACCCAGCTGCCAACATTATTTTCTTAAGTGTCTCCTAACCATGTTATTCCTTTTCTAAATAAATTCAAATAGTTCCCTATTACTTCCATGTACAAGTACTCTTTTTGGATTAATTTTTTGATTATCAAATATATTTTTACTCTCTTGCATCAACTTCCACCACTGAAAAAATAAAAACCAAATACTTATTTTTTTAATTTTACCTTGCTTTTAATTCATCTAATAAAGCAAACACTTCCATAGCATAACAGAGAAAAATATTTCACATGAAATTTCAAATCTATAATGAAAAACTTGCTATACTTTTTAAGTATATAATAACCATCTAAATTTCCTTTTTTTCATTTCTTCTCTCCCCCAAAAGAGATGGCTACATTCTACATAAAAATGCACATTTGTACATATGTAAAAATCAATTTATATATACTTCTATTTATAAGTCCTTTTTCCAGAGGCATATATTGTCTTCCTTCACAAACACTTTGTAGAAAATTTGGGTATTTATCATAGTCACAATGACTTAGTTTCTCAAGCACTTTTTAAAGAATAAGCATAATCAAATATTTTGGAGCCACAGTCAGGATAACACGAAGTTTAGCAACTTCTACTTTGAAGGATTGTAGGCATTAGAATAGGATATTCTGAGAGCAAAGGAACTAGGATCACAACAAGAATCATCTACCCAACAAAACTGAGTATAATCCTTGAGAGGAAAAATTAATATTCAATGTAATAGAAGACTTTCAACTATTCCTGATGAAAATACCAGAGCTGAATGGAAATGTTTTAGTTTCAAATATAAGACTCAAAAGAAGCATCAAAAGGTAAACAGGAAAGGGAAATCATAAAGAAGTTAATAAGGTTAAACGGTTTACATTCCCCCATGGGAAGATAATACTTGTAACTAATAAGAACTTTCTCATTATTAGAGTTATTAGAAGGAGTGTATATAGACGGAGGGTACAGGTGTGACTTGGATATGATAGGATGATAACTAAAAAAATAAAATTAAGGGGTGAGAAAGAGGAATGCACTGAGAGAAAGGAAAAGGAGAAGTAGAATGAGGCAAATTTTCACACATAAAAGAGGAATGAAAGAACTTTTACAGTGGAGGGGAATTTGGGAGAATTGACAGGGAATACATGAACCTTACTCTCATTGGCACTGGCTCAAAGACGTTAAAACATACACACTCAAATGGGTATAGAAATCCATCTTGCCATACTGGAAAGTAGATGAGAAAAGTATAAGTGATGGGGGAGTGCTGATAGAAGGGAGGTCAGACTGGAGGAGTTGGTCATCAGAAGCAAAACACTTTTGAGTAGGTCATGGTGAAAGAAAAGAGAGAATAGAATAAGCAGGGTGGAAATAGGATTGAGGGAAATGCAATTTGTAATCATAACTGAAAATATTTTGAGCCAAGTTTCTCTGATAAAGGTCTTCCAATCTCCATTTATTGAATATAAAGATGACTCCATTTATTCTAAGGAATTCTCGCCCACAGAAGTATATGTAGTGATCACATTAGTTAAATTCATCCATTACTGTGGATTTAAGTTCACTGATACCCAAGGTGTTGGTGTTTAATCTTCCCATGTCTCACTTTACAACATCCGGCTTACCTTGGTTCATAGAACTTAAATTTCAAGTTCTTATGCAATTCTTATCATCACAGCAACAAACTTTCCTTTAGTCACCAAACACATTTACAGTTGAGTTTCCTTTCAGGTTAGGCCTAGCCACTTCATTATTTTTTGAGCTACTATTACTGGATGTTGCTGTTATTTGTCATCTACTCTTTCCCAGGAAAACATATAGGATACCTTCGAATGTGAAGGGCTCATCTCCTGATGTCATCATTTTTATAATTTTAGTACTGATTATAGAGTTTTCTTGGCAAAGATAGTGGAGTGCTTTGCCAATTTCTTCTCCAGTGGATCACCTTTTTCAGAATTCTCCACTATAACCTGTCCATCTTGGACAACCCTCTGTGGAATAGCTCATAGTTTCCTTAAGCTACACAACCCCATCTGCCACAAGGCAGGAATCCAGGAAAGGAATACAACTCCTAGTTCCATTAATTGATGTTTTTTCTTCCAACTTTAATAATTACCTTTTTGAAACTAGGGCACATGCAACTAGGTAACACAGTGGCAGGACTTCTAGATCTGGAGACAGGAAGAACAGAGTTTGAATTTGGCCTCAGACACTTATTAGTTGTGTGACTTTAGGCAAGTCATTTAACTTCAGTATACTTGTATTCTCATCTGTAAAACCATGGTAACAATAACACCTACCTCCCAGGATTGTTGTGAGAATAATATGAGTTAAAATATTTTGTAAACTTTAAAGTGCTATATAAATGCTGACTATTATTATCAGAATACAAACTTTTTGAAAGTAGTTGATGATTTGATTTTGTCAGGACATACCCCACTGGTTAGCATAGTTCCAAATGTTTAGTAAATGCACATGAAATGTTAGTTAATTGATTCATTGATTGCTTAATTTCCACCACCAATAAGTAATGGAAGGGACAAATAGCTATTAACAGTAACTACTAAAGAAATCTCTGAATAGAAAATGATGGTTATGTATCAGACATATATGTATGGAGTAAGATTTTTCTTCTTCCTCTCTTTTTTTGTAAGTATAATACTCCCTGTGTGCTCATTCTCCCAACTCACATTACACACTGGAAGGTAAAATTCATATAGAAGAAAATGTTACCCACCTTTTAGGTCTCTAGGAATAACACTGAAAATATGGAACTTCTTTATTTTTAAAAGCAATTGTGGTTAAGAAACTTGCTCAAGGTTACACGGCCAGTTATTTTTGTGTGGGTGTTAAGCAATTGAGGCCAGAACTGATCCCAGGTCCTCCTGACTCTGGGGCTGGTGCTCTTACTCAGTGAGCCACCTAGCCACCCTGAAAATATGGAACTTTTAATGCTGTTGTTCACTAGCCTCTAAACAATACCCCTGCCTCCAAACAATCAGGTTTTCTAATGGAGAAGGTGCATACAAACCCATACACAAGGCTCTTGGGGAGAGTAGGGTCAAACGTATAACAGAAAGGCATGAAAATGCACATGAGAAAACCCACAGAAGCAACTAGTAGAACTCCAATTTCCCCTTTGCACAGTTTCTACCAAGTTTGCATCTAGTGAAAAAATATTAGAGACTGATGAATTGCTCCCTTTCTCAGCTGGAGTAGATCTTTTGGGGTGTGGTATCTGTCTTGGTGGGACAATCCACTACTCATTTGAATCAAACAGGCTCCTTGGCATTATTCTGACTTCTAATGCATGTTGGTTGTTAGTGCTACAGACTCTGGTTGCCAATGAGATTCCTCTGATGAGTCTGATAGATCCCCCATACTCAAAAATTTGAACACTTTCATCTAAGAATATTTCATACACTTGAAATCGGGAAAAAATAAACATAAAATAAAGAGAGGCAATAAGGGAGATAAGATAGCTGCCCTTCTCTCACATCCTCCTCAAAAGTTACCAAGGAAGAGAGTGAGAACTCAACTGATAATATGTTTTATGTGCAATGATTCTAATGTAGAAACTCATGTGTCTCTGAAATCAGTTAAGAATAATCATCATGGGGGGGAGGGGCGAGGTGGCACAGTGAGTAAAGGGTTGGCCTGGAGTCAGGAGGACCTGATTTTGATTCCGGCCTCAGACACTTAAAACGCACACACACACACACACACACACACACACACACACACACACACACAC
>NW_027185804.1:42402282-42417638 GCF_028583685.1 Petaurus breviceps papuanus
CACACACACACACACACACACACACACACACACACACACACACACACACAAACTAGTCGTGTAACTTTGGGCAAGTTACTTAATGCCAATCGCCCTCCAAAAGGCAAAAAAAAATTTCATAATCACAAACAATATCATTGTTCACCATGGCCTAAATCATCTTCCAAAGATATACTTTTGGGGTTGATAGCAGGCAGAGAAAATTGGGCATACTCTGTGTAATATACAAGGGAAAAGAAATCCAATCATGATATCAGACATAGGTTCTTTACCTAGGGTTCATAAACTTGCATTATTAACTGTATTTCAATATTGGCCTCCTATATAATCTTACATTTTTCATTTTATGCATTTAAAATCATTATTGTGAGAAAGACTCAATACAATTACTCAGACTTAGTAGGATGTTTATGTCACCAAAATGTTAAGAATTCCTTCTCTAAAGACTAAGGTATCATTGGTCAACCCTCCCCCACCCATTACATTTCTTTTGCTTCTGATTTCCCTGAAGTAAAGAATATGACTCTTTATAGTCCAGGAGAAGGAATAGTGGTGAAACTTCACTGACAAACCAGATTATAAATGAGAGTTTTCTTATTTAAAGAAAAGAAGTTGAAAGGCATATTTGTTGCTGCATCCCCATGAGTTTACTGGAGAAATATGGTTTTTAAAAGATGAAAAATTAAGAAAGATCAATATCATGCAGAATATTAGTACCTCATGTATTAAATATTGTGACTTAATATGCTATACTCCAAATCACAGAATTTCAAAGATAAAAATAACCTCAAACATAACCTAGTCCAAAGGGTACCTGAAATAGAATGCAAAAATAAATCATCCAGATAATCAATACTCTTTTAAATACCACATTTTTTTCTCCAAGTCATTAAAACCACTCCTGCCATCTGAAATAGGGATAAAAATGATTCAAGGTGACTAGCATGAATGTGCATCATGGGGCCATACACAGAAAGAACATAAAGTTCCCTAAAAGCCTATTCCATCCAATTCAAAAAAATTTGTAAGCCTCCATGAAATACAAGGCTCTGTGCTGAGTGCTGGGGGAATATATCAAGACTTCAGTTGAATCAGTGAGCAAATTAATGTGTCAATTCTCTCCACAGATGCAGTTGGGACCCAGGCTTCCCTTCTATTGCTGAGGAATTTTTTTTTATCATTTTCCACAAAGCCTCTATAGATCAATCCATCCATCCATCAGTAACCATATATTAACTGCCTGCTATGTGCCTTACACTTTGCTAAGTGCTGAGAATACAGAGAGTCAAAAGACAACCCCTGCCTCAAGAAGCTTACAATCTCATGGATATTGAGTGTGTATGCTGGAGGTTTTCGGTTAGGTCTCTTTAAATTTCATGGATCCTCATGCAGAACTCAGGTAAAGTGCAAATGACTTTACATTATTAGACCTCAATTTACCCATCAGAAAAATGAATGAGTTAGACAAGATAACCTCTGAGATGCCTTCTCAATGGAAATCTCTGATCCTACAATTAGTTGTTTTTAGATTTTGCTTCAATATAAATCAGTTTCTTTCTAATTGTGCTTTTATTTGATGATATGCCCTTTCACATTTCTTTCATGTATAACATCAATAGAAATATATTTAGGATGTCAGTTACTACAATACACTTCCCCATTGTGGGTTCAGATATCTGAAACTTTTATTTTTAAGAAATTGTGAATTTTCAAGATTTCCCCCATAGTGTATCATTAAAAGAACTCCCCCCAAACCCATTCAAACTCAATGCAACTTCCAAAGTTGCAACCCAGTGCATTTTATTCTTTCTAAACAACTCTGTGCCTAATCCATTGTCACTTTGCATCGATTGTTCCAGATATATGAATTAATATATTAACTCAAAGGACTGGACATTCTGAGTGAGAACTGGAGATACAGGAACAACCCCCCACCCCACACACACACACACACACCCTGACCTCAAAAGCCTTACAGCCTAAAAGGAGGGAATACACCAGATACACAAATAAGGTCACTACAAAGTAAAGTGTTAAGAGGGAAAGATCCAAACAAACCATTCTAGGAAAACTTGAAGAGTGAAAAAAAATCAATGATACATCAGAGAAGAGTTTATGGAATAGGAAATATCTAAGGAGACCTTTGAAGGGAATTAAGGATTCTAAGAAGTAGAGAAATATGAGATGATTGAATTCCAAGTACATGGAATAACTTGTGCAAACATATGATATTGAAAGATCACAAACTGAGATCAGGAAACATCTAAAGGTATAATTTAGCTGCAATATAGAGAATGGATGATACTAATGTGCAACAAGGCTATGAAGGTAGATTGCAGCTCATGTGTTGTATGCCAGGTTTAGAAAGTATATCATTGAATACCCAGACTTTCACAAGGAGAATGCAAAATGATTCAGTGACCTGAGATTTCATCTGTGTGGGTAGCCCCTACACTGCTGATGACTGCATCCCATCTACTGTATAGAAAATATTCAAAAACTGCTGTAATAGTAATGATGATGAAAAATAAATTGTCAACCAGTTGGTATCTCTTAAAGCATTGGTAAACTAATCTCCAAATGACAAATGCAGAGTGTGTCACCAGATCCAGCCTTCTAGCTCTGGAAAACTGGCTAAAATCTACCTTACATTAGTTGATTATTTGAAAATCTAAAATTGCTTCCATGCTACAATAAGGCATCATGATAGGACTACAATAGAGCAATAATAATATTTTATGTTTATTTTATACTTTTACATTTTTACAACATTTTCATTACACAAAAACAACCTTTTGAGGCAGGTCATGAAAGTATAATGTCTATTTTATACATGAGGAAATAGATACTGAAAGATTAAGTAAATTTTCAAAGGCCATAAAATTAGCATTTGAATAGGAATTCAAACCTAATGGTACCAACTCTGGGCAAGTCCCTTATTTATCAGTGCCTCAATTTCCTTACCTATAAAATGAGGGGGTTCAACTTAGTGACCTTGAAGGCCACTTACAGTTCTAAAACCATAATCCTATGATGCTAAGATTTTCACTCTTCTGCAATACCAGAATAGCCCCAATATGATAACAAAGATAAAGTAAAAAACACCATGAAATCAAAAGGACAGATTCGAAATCAGACAAGTTGATATGAATAAAAATGATGTATGGTTAGAATACAAAGCAGAACATGCTAAGAGCCAGAAGAGAAGAGGAGCCAAAGCAATGTCCTTAATTTCTAGTTGAGGCCAACAATGAAGCCTTCTTAGATGAATGGACATGAACCAGTCCTTGATACATAGGTGGATTTTTGACAGGAAGAGAGAGGAGGCAGAAGGATAAAATGAAAGGGGGTAGGGAGCAGTGGGTGTGCATTACAGGAAGAGAAAACATAATATGTATTGACATAAATGACAAAAAGTATACACAAAATATGTTTGGGGACAAATTGATTATCCTGTTTGATTAGAGTTCAGAGTGGTCATAATGAATGATACCTTTAGAAAGGTACCTTAGAAAATTATGTGTGCCAGATAGATGGTACAGATTGATTTATGTGTGTCAGGTTTCAAAAGGTCTTTATTGAAAAAAAAAAGGAATTCAGATTTTGGTCTTATAATTTCCTATACTGTGGGACCTCCAGGTCAGCTGGTTAAATCTCATTATCTTGCAGATGGGGAAATAGAATCTGAAAGGTTAAGTGCTTTGTCCTAGGTCTCAGAGCTAGGATTTGAGCTTAGGTCATTTGTCTTCAAATTCAGAGTTTCTCCTGCCCCTCCCTCATCCACTGTAACATGGGGAGTTTTCCACTGAATCAAATAATGGAGATCCAGGAGTACCTCTGGGGAATCATTCTTCTCAACATTAAGATAAACAAGGATATTCACAAAGGAAAAGCATACTTTGAACAAAATATGACATATTTTCTTTGTTCCCAATTAATGTGTCATCCCTTAACTCTGTGAAAACTCTAATTGATTCTTTGGAGAACAAAGTGTGGATTTCTCAGAGACTATGTGTGAGAGGTCCCAAAGGAAGCAATAGGAGATATCTGTCAGTCCAACAGAAGGTATATCAGGACTGAAGAGCAAGAAACAGTCTTGTCCCACAAACTGCCCCCTGCCAGACTGAAGGTAAGTGGCTGGGACTAGACATTGGTATATGAGCACCAAGAGAGCAGTGTCTAATTTATCAAAGATTTTGAGCAGGAAAAAAGAACTTTGAGATGGTGTGGCATTACCTTTTACTTCAGAAATGAAGAAACTGAATATCAGAGAGATTAGGAAGGAACTTTCTCAAGACCCCATGAGTAGTAAATAACAGAACCAGGTTTTGTAGTGTAATAAGATCATCAATTCACTGATAGAATGGAACTGAGAGGTTGTTCAGTATTATCTCCTCATTTTCCAGTTAAAGTATGAGTCCCAAAGATGTTAAATAATATATCTCAATGCACCTTGGTAGTCACAGAGTCAGGATTTGAACCCAGGTGATTTGAATCCAGGTCTCATCCGGCCAAATCAAGTTCTCTTTTTACTACAGCAGATTGCATCTTTAACAATAATAAATTGCTCCAGCAGCATGTAATGATGGTAACAAATATTTTTGAGCTTCCCCTTCTTTAAAATAGGAATTCTAATTCTATCCCTACTTGTTTTGACAGGATTATGAATAAAACTGCTTCCCCAACCTTAACTTTTTATTTATACAGTATTTATAATCATTTAAATAATTTAATATCAGTTTTCTCATTTATGGTAACATCTGTGTTATTCCCATTTATCAGATGACTAGATCAAGGTTCAAAGGCGAAAAATGAATAATCTAGTGTTGTCATGAAATTAGTTAGGTAAGATTTTTCCTAGGTTCTTTCTGGCTTAAAGTCCAGAATTATTTCCACCACATGCTTCATCCTCTTTAGATTCAGGACATGTGAAGAAACTTCCCACAATGTTTTCTTCTTAGAGTAGTATTGAAATTAACAATGTGTCTTCACTCATGACACATACCTGTCTCCTTTCTTCCTTTAGAAGAAATTTCCTTTGAATTCTTTATTTTTTTTACTTTGTCAGAATTCTACACTATTGAAAAATAACTGGACATCCTTACATGATTCTGTAAGTGTTCTCTGATGTCATCACTTATTTGGGTTTTGACATTCCCTCATATTTCTGGTTATTGAAGTAGTTATATATATTCCCCCAAAAGTCAGGATAAAGGTTGATGAAAGTAACCACATTAGGTCTGAAAATTTACCCTCTATTTGGGATGGTATGAATACTTGAGAGATGCCCAGTCATTCCCTCTAGTCAAGTTGAACTAAAATGGATATTCAAAGCCCCCAAGCCTACACTTTCCAGCATGTGAATCTTTTCCCCATTATGCATTATATCATAAGGTTTAGACGTGACCTTGTCCAAGCACTTCATTTGACAGATGAAGTAACATTCCAGTGAAGGATAGGGACTTTCTCAAGACAATAATTTCCCAAAATAATGAATGTGGTTTTTACTTTTGTTTATCAAACTGTGACTTCAGTGCTTCAATAAAGACTTCTCTCTGTTCTTTAAATTTATATTCTATTACTGAAAAAAGCACTGGATCTAGAAATAGGAGAGCTAGATTCTAACTGTGTCTGTGCCATTAAATAGATGCATGACCATTGAAAAATTACATGCTCATTCTGGTCTTCAGTTCCTTTTCTGTAAAATTAAGAGTTTGGGCTCAATAATATTTACTGTCATATCTCTGATAGTCTAGGCTCTCAGGGTCCTCTCAGCTTGAACTCTAGGAGTCGATTATTACACACCCATTTTCACTGTACTTGTTGAAGAAAACTCCTTTCTTAGGAATGACCTGAGGATATAGATTGTGGAAGGGTCCTAAAATTTCTCCTATAATCTCTATAACTTGGATGGTCCAAGGCACCTTATGTCCACTATGTAATATCCATCTTCAAAGGGCATACAAGAGAATTTCCATTTTAAAACAGATTACTCAAATACCTGTTTTTCCAGCCCTCAATCTCCTTCATGAACTCAAATTTCATATTGCCAATTTTCAGTTATTGGGCATTTCCAGCTAAATTTCCCATAAGTATCTCTAAACTCAACATAAACAAACAGAATTCTTCATCTTTCCTTCCGAAGCTTCCCCTCTTCTGATTTCACTATTACTGTCACAGACAGCATCATTCTTCCAGTTACCCAGTTTCAACATGTTGCTTTGTGTCATCCTCAGCTACTCATTATTTATTTCACGTAGCCAATCAGCTGCCAAATAAAATTACTGCTACTTTGACAACATTTTTCATATTTAGCACCTTCTCTCCATACACAAATCACTCTAGTTCAAGTCCTTGACATTTTTCCCCAGAACTACTACAACAGTCACCTAACTGGTCATCCTGCTTCATGTCTCTCAATAATCACCCCCCTCAGATCCATCTTCCATGATGCTGCCAAAGTGATTGTCCTAACAGTCATATTTGATGATGTCAATACCTTACTCAACAAATCTCAATGCCTCCTTATTAATTCTAGGATCAAATATAAAATCTTCTATGTGGAATTGAAAGCACTTCCTAATGTGGCCTGGTATTATATTTCCAGTCCCTTAACACATTGATACCCCATAATCTAAAGTCTAGTCATATTAGCCTACTTGGTATTCCTCATTTATGATGCTTTTTTAGGGGAAAAGTTTCCTTTAAGACTTAGTTAAAGTACTCTCTCCTGCATGAACTTTCTCAGTTCCTTCAGCTACCAGTGACTTTTATTCTAAGTCTACTTTTTGTCTTTTCTATATTTATTTTATATGAATAGATTTTTATATTTGTTGTCTCTCTCATTAGAAATATACCTTTGCGGTTAGGGCAAAGACTAGTTTTTTGTCTGTTTATTTTGATTTTGGTTTTACTGCATAGCTACAGCACTTAGGACTGCACCTAGAATGTAATTGAAAAATGTTTGTTGATTAATTGATCAATTAAGTGATTGATCAAATGAATGATTGATTGACACTAAGCCAGTCGTTTCTTCTCACTGTATCTTCAGTATATTCAGTATGTCAGAGTGAAAAGGACGCTGGCTCCAGATTCACAGAATTTGACACCATTTCTCATTCATGATGCTTATAGGTACTAACCTAAATGACCACAAGAAAAATCATTTCAGCTTTCTGGGTCTTGATTCTCTCTATGAAATGAGAGAGTTAGAAATAAAGAGACCCCTTGAAAAAACTTTAAAATCAAATGAGAGAGGTTGAGAAAAACGAAAGAGAGAGTAAGGACAATTGAAGAAGAACAAGAAAAGTATGAAAAGAAAGTAAAACAATTAGAAAAGAAGATCCAGGATCTTAAGGAAGAAAATAACTCCTTGAAAATCAACATTATACAAGGGGAAGCCAGCGAAGGTATAAAAGATGAACAATAAAACAAAATATAAACAATAAAAAATAGAAAACAATGTGAAAAATCTCATAAGAAAAACAACTGATTTGGAGAAGAGATCAAGAAGAGAAAAAGGGTAGACCTGAGTATTTTTTAAAATAAAACTATTTAGGAACAGCTAAAAAGAATACTTACCTTATGCTAATGAGATGTGAGAGGAGGAACCAACACCGAGGAATTAGCTGGGGGAGGAGGGCTGGTAGTTCTGGAAACCTTTCATTGGGAATGGTTTTAAAAGGGAACAATACACCCACACATGTGTGTGTACATGTGTGTACAAAAGTCTTCTAAATTCAAAAAAATAAATATAATATTAAGGAGATATGGAGGGGGAGAGGATAAGGGAGGGATTTTTAGAAGGGAGGGTGAGGAAATAGGTTAAAATGGGTATAGATAGGTGTTTAGATCAATAGGAATGAGAGAATAAGGAGAGATCCTTGGATGGGGGGTGCTGCTAGCTTAAGCAATGGGAGAACAAGGTAGTAGAAGTAAAGTAGAGGAGTGAAGAGCTATAGCAAATAATAGATATGTATAAACATTAAATAAAGATCAGGAGTAGAATTTGTTAGGGGAAAAGGAGCAGGGGTGGTAATCTTGGACAAAGTTAAGGCTAAATAGATTCATCAGAAGAGAAAAGAAGGAATACTACAATGTGTGTTAGCTGTATTTATCAATGTTGCTTTGGAGTATTTGAAAATAATAGAGAGCATAAGGTGGGAATAATGCTGCAATGTAGGAAATGATGAGTTGATAGACTTGGAAAAATATGAAACACTTGGACTTATGAAGGAAGAGGTTATGCACCCTCAGAAAAATAGAAGATAAATAAGTACGATCTTACATAGATGTATATGAATGTATATGTCTATATATCACTATGATTATCGGTATCTAAATATGGGCATGTGTAGGTATGGATGAATATATGTGTGTATATGTATATGTGCATATCATTAGGTGTATGAGCTGATACATATGTACGAGCATGTGTGTGTACATGTATATGTCTATGTATATATGCATATGATCATATGAACACACATAATATATGAACACATTGAACCACATATATACATACACATATATGTATGCATATGCATGTGTGTTTGTGTATCCACGCACTTAATTGTAGCCTTTGGGAAAGGAGTAGGAAGTAGGTGGGGAGAACAAAGCAAAAAGCACACAGAAGACAACAAAAGAAAACTTACATGAAGCAAAGAAAGGGTAGGCAGCTTTCAACACAATGCAGCATTTATTATATAGGGTTTCTTGAAGTGGAAATTTCTTTCCATTTATTTTTAATCTTCTCTGAAATTCTGCTCTTCCCTACCAGTGTTCTTTTTTCTTATTTTGTATTGTTTTAGTATTTAAGTTTGTTTCTCTTTCATTTCTTATTTTGTATTTAAGTGTAAGGTTAAAAAATTCCCCCCCCAAAAAAAAAAGAGAAATGAAAAGACCTTTGAGGGCCTTTCCACCTCTTCAGCCACAATTGTATGACGTATGAGAAAGCTTGAGTAGATGATCTCCAAGCTCCTGCATCACCCTTGCTTTCTGTGTTATATTCTAAAGCCCTTTCTAATTCAGACACACTATATTCTATACATGGATCTAATAGACTGTGTTCCATATTCTAAGGTCTCTTCAAGGACTGACATTTTTGATTGCCCAGGTTCCTTCTCCATAAAATGATGGGGAAAACCTAAATAGTAATGAAATAGCATTTATCTGTTGCTTTATATTTTACAGGGCTCTTTAAATAAATTGTCTCCTCTGAGCCTCACCATAATCCTGTGAGATGGTTGCTATTATTAGTCCACTTTTACAGATGAACAGTCTGAGGGACATAGAGGTTAAGTGATGTGCTCAGAATCACACATATGATCAGTATCTGAGGCAAAATGTGGCTCCCGCTATAAAGCTCTATCCTCTGGGATGACTCCAGGTCTAAATCACATGAATGAATAAATTCTCTATCTCTCTCTGATGTTTCTTGGATTCTATCAGGTTGCCACCACTATGTCTGTGGAAGTGGGGAATCGGACCACCTTGACTGAATTCATCTTAATTGGCTTCTCAGCTGACCCCCAGATGCAACTGGTTTTCTTTGGAGCTTTTTTGTCTCTTTATTTGGTAACATTGGCAGGGAACATGACTCTAGTTATCTTAATCAGAATTGACGCCCGTTTGCATACACCGATGTATTTTTTCATCGGGAGTCTGTCATTTTTAGATTTCTGGTATACATCAGTGTACACCCCCAAAATCCTGGCCACCTGTATTTCAGAAGACAAACGTATATCCTTAGCAGGTTGTGGTGCCCAATTTTTCTTTTCCTGTGTTGTGGCCTACACTGAGTGTTACCTCCTTGCTGCAATGGCCTATGACCGTTATGTAGCGATCTGCAACCCCCTTCTCTATTCAGCTGCCATGTCCAGGTCTCTCTGTGTTGGACTGGTCGCTGGGTCCTATATAGTTGGGTTCTTGAATGCCATAGCCCACACTGCTAACACATTCCGCCTGAAATTTTGTGGGAAAAACATCATTGACCACTTCTTCTGTGATGTGCCACCCCTGGTAAAGATGTCCTGCACTGACACACAGGTCTATGAGAAGGTTCTCCTGGGAATGGTGGGTTTTGCAGTTTTGTCTAGCATACTAGCTATTCTGATATCCTACTTCAATATTCTCCTGGCCATACTTCGGATCCGCTCAGCCTCAGGGAGGCGGAAGGCTTTCTCCACCTGTGCCTCCCACATGATCTCTGTCATGGTCTTCTATGGGTCCATCCTCTTCATGTACTCAAGACCCAGCTCCACCTATTCCCTGGAAAAGGACAAGTTGGCTGCCCTGTTCTACACAGTGGTGAATCCCTTGCTCAATCCCATAATCTATAGCTTCAGGAACAAGGATGTGAAGGAGGCCTTCAGGAAAGCAATACAGAGAATCAAAGTACCCAGATGATTTTATTCATAGGTAAAACATTTTTATCACCTCCCTAAAAACAGGGGACAAATGAATCGTGTGTTTTCTTAGTGTATTGTTTTATGGGGGGATGGGGAGAAGGGAAGACAATTGGGGTTAAGTGACTTGCCCAAGGTCACACAACTAGTGAGTTTGACCAGTGTTTAAGGCTGTATTTGAACTCACATCTTTCTGACTGCAGGACTGGTGCTGTATTCACTGCATAACCTAGCTGCCCCAAAGTGTATTGAAATTAATTAAAATGCAATAATTCAGTATATTGATTTAGGAAATGGTTACAAGAGGGAAAGAGGCATCAAAGCGTAAAGTGAAGAGTCCTTTATTAAAAGACAAGAAATAGGGTTCTACTCTGTACCATTAGCTCCCTGGGTAATAGAGGACAAGTAACATAACTTTATTAACCTCAATTTCATTATCTATAAAGTGGGATATTGAAATAAATTCTGAAGTCCTGATGAGTTCCAAAACTCCAATTCTGTTTTCATTCTGAATTCTAATTCAGTTCCATTCAAAAAGTATTTATTAAAGCAGTAACAGAGTTGAAATATCACATAGTGTTTGTGAAATTCCTGTCCTTGATTTTTCTTCTTTCACATATATTCAAAAATCTGTGAACACCCTGAACTCCATACTGGCCAAGGCAAAAGTGTGTTATGGTAGATTATAATCAGCTATTCACACGAAGACAGATCTTTCTGACCGTGTAACCCTGTCAAGTAACTTAAACTCTGAATGCTCTTGGAAACTCTGTAAGATTATAATTTTTTTTGCTTTTTTTTTTGGAGTTCAACTGGAGGTTAAGTGGCTTGCCCAAGGTCACATGGCTAGTAAGTGTTTAGTATCTGAGGCCAGATTTGAGCTCAGGTCCTCCTGACTCCAGGGCCGGTGCTCTATTCACTGTGCCACCTAGCCATCCCTGTAAGATTATAAATTGAAAACAAAAGGTGTCCTGCATTGGTAGAGTGATGAACTTAGTTTAAAAAGGCCAAGGTCTCCGACTGCAACCTGGGCCATCACCAGTTGTACTGATCTAGAGGTATATCTATCTAGATATCTGGCCGTTGGACCCAGATGACTCTGGAGGAAGAAATGAGGTTGGTGACTTTGCACAGCCCTCTGTCACTCAAATGTAATTCAATTGAAAGTCATGGCATAATCTTCCTGATGTCATTGTCTATAAGAAAGGACAAATAATAATGAGAAAATATCCTCAAGAAGGAGTTTTCTAAAATAATTAAATTTAAGTTCCAATCCTTACTCTGATCTCATGAAATTAAAATGTACATAGCTCTTATCAAATAAAATTAGCTCACACATACATTCAAATTATTTTAAAATCAAAATAAAGGTTAGCACAATAATGGCTTTAAAAAAATAAGATCTTTTTAATTAGGAACTTTTCATAAATTCTAGTGGTAAATCATTCATACCAGGGTCAGAAGACACAGAGAAAGATGGGAGTTTGAGGGGACTAAGGTTAATGAGGGGAAAGAAAGGGGGAGGAAATGGGGGGAGAGAGAGAGAAGGAGGGAGGGAGAGACAGTGACAGAATTGAGAATATTGGAAACAGAGGTGGATGATGCATTTTGAAATGTAAGTAACTTTCAGAAAGACAAAACAATTAATGAATTGATATGGTCGAGTACTTCAGAGTATTTGTGCCTTATGAAGGTTTTTTTTTTTGGATTGTGCTAAAATTTATCAATTGCATTGGAACAAATTTGAATTTTTAAAAGAGGTATGATAGCAGAACTGTAAAAAAAATCTACATTTATCTTTATAAAAATTACTTTTACAGTGTAAATCAGAAAATGATTGTATAAATTCTCTTCAACCCTGTATGGAAAGCAGATGGCAAATAGTTACAACTAAAGATAGCATGGATGAAAAATCTGTAGAAGCTTTTGTCGTCAGATCTCTGGAACATAACATAGCAAAACTTACATTTTTAGAAAGTAAATAATCCTTAGATTCTTCAGTGTTATGAGAAAATTAATTAAGCACTTTCTACTTGTTTTTTTTCCTTTTCATCAAGATTTCAGATTATCAAACTTGTGACAATTCTTAGCATCTAATAAATAACATGGTAGTTTTCAAAACTTTAGATCCAGTGTGATTTTGTAATGGGCATGTGTATCATTGCTAACATTAATTTAAGTATCAAAGGCATTTATCCAGAATGTCTTAATGAATTTTCAGTCCAAATCTATGAAGATGTTTTCAAGAACCTCTAAATACCACGTTAGTTATGTTCTGCTTACATGTTTGCCTTCTTTCATAACATACTTAAAGAAATGTTTTTGAAGTGGTTTCATTTCTTGGAAATCCCTCATTGATTTGCATTACTTTAACATTTCTTTTGGAATATGCCTATACGATTATTAAATCATTTTTATGGGTATTACTTAATGGAATAAATATATTCCAACTGAACTTGTTGTAAAGTGAAATGTTTTCCCATAACCTGAGCTCTCCATTTTACAACTGGAGATATATCTCCATGGAGAAAATCCATTAATAAAATAATCTATTTGGCAACCCATAGGAATAGAAATGGGGGTCAGATCTGTAGGATTCTGGATATTGTAGTACTGTGAATATTTTTGCAACACTTTACAAACTACAGGATCTTCACCCACATCTACCTTTGTTCAGACCCCAGAGTTTCTCCCATGCCTCTGCATAACAAAGGCCCCAAACTCAACTCCCATACACACCATTTGCTTTCTCTTTGTTTTTTTTTTCCTAAAATGTGTAGAGATTTCAACATCAAACCTTATCTATATACTATGATATAGTAGAAAGAATACAATGGAGAGCAAAGGGATCTGGGTTCTAGTCTTAGATGTGACAACTGTATAATCTTGAACATGTCATTTCCCCCATCTCAAACTTGGGTCACTTTATTTGTAAAATAAGAGAGTTAGACTAAATGACCTTGTATTTTACAAATGAAGAAAGACCTTTGTGAAGATGACTTTTTACAAATGAAGATAACTTTTAATGGCCTCAAAGTTCTAGCTTCAACAAATACAAGCTTTATATCCCTGGGCAAGTCACTTAACCTCTCCGGGCCATTAGCAGTTTTTTATAGTCTAAGCTGCAGAGCAGCTGACACATCTGCCTTTGAAAAGGGAATTTCTTCAACCAACAGCATCAGTCAAGACTCAGAAAAAGAATGACCAAATTTTACACACTGGATAACATTTTACACTTTTTGTAATACTTTCATATTCATTAAAACTATTTTGGAGGAATGGAGATACAAAAAGCTTTACTGAAGATCAGCTGACAAGGGAAATAGCATAGTGGATAGAAAAGGTTGAGCTTAGAGGAAGGAAAACCTAGATTCAAGTCTTGCCTCTGACACAGACATCTTACCCTGGTAAAGTGTATAATCTTTTAGGACCTCAAGCAGTTTTCTTAAGCTCTGTAAGCTAAAGAATAAGTGGCCATCTGCAATGGGAGTGAAAACTCCTTACCAAAACTTCGTCATACTGATAAAATAATAGATCTGGTCCAAAAAATGATTAAACAAAGTGAAGGCAGTCTAGTTTCTACCTCCTTTCATTCCTAACCTCAACTTTTCCAGTTGAGGCAATCAAGAAGTGTCCTTGGGCAAAGTATACCATGTCTAAATGTTGTGGTGAAACTGGTAAAGGAGGAGACTTAATGGGGGGAGGGGTGTCTTTTCTTTCATCAAAGTAAACCCAAATTAAAAAAAAACATATTTGGGAAATAGTATTTGCAGCTCACCAACTGTTTATGTTGTGTTTGAATAAGTGAGAAGGGCTAGGGAGAAATAGGGCATACTTGGACAGAGCCAATCTAAGAGGGAGGGAAAGATGACCTAATAAATCAAGATGGATTGGCAAAGATCACCATTACTGAAGTGGCTGGGAACTGAAGAAGAGCCTTCCCACAATATGGAGAGGAATGCTCCTACCACCACTTTCTTGTCCAGTCGTACTCTACAGCAATTGGTCCTTTAACACGTTTAGATTTCTGTTTCTTTTGATTTCATTTGTCTTCATGATGTTTCTGATCTGTTATTAATTCATTTCACCACGATCTCTTCATATTCTTTTTGTGTCAATGATCCCTCAGTAACACTCTTGCTTTCTTCAATTTTTGGTAGCACAACAGCAATATATCCATCAGTGGATGGTTTTTTCCTGTAAAATGGATGGTTTATAAAGAATATTTTCATTCACCTCCATCAACTGTCCTCTCACACAGCTAGACACAGCATATTCTTCTCCATCTGAGCAGGATATACTACAAAGAGGTGCAAGTGCTGTAAGAAATTCTGCCCCCGATTTAAACTTCCCAGAAACCTTGTTCTGAAGTCTGCTACATTTGGCACTGATTTGGTAATTAATACTCTTAATTGTTTTTAAGTTTGGAAGAAGTTGATTAGATTCTGTCCATGTGATTACACATATTCTGTTATAGTGTTGAAATATACAGTGGTCCTCACATGAATTTCCCTTCACATCGGCCTTGTACCAGTGGGCGAAGTTGTGATCCACCGACTATGAGGCTGCAGGAGAAATGCCTCTGGCTGTGGCCACCATGGTGAGCTTGACCTCCCACCAGATCCAGGGATCACAGACCCAGTGAAGATTTATTTTTAATGAACTTTTAAAAAGACTTCTTTTTTTCAAACCACCATGTTGAATCCTCATTAACAATTATTTCATTTATTCTAAAATATAAGCTATCAGTATTGATCCATAATAAAACTGAATGTCACAATATAGTGGATAAAGAGTAAAATTCTATGTCCCCACTCTTTCTACATAAATGTGGGACTTATTCATTTCTCAAATTTGCATTGCTTTAATATATATACACACACACACACACACACACACACACATATATATATATATATATATATATATATATATATATATATATATATA
>NW_027185804.1:42417648-42452188 GCF_028583685.1 Petaurus breviceps papuanus
TATATATATATATATATATATATATATATATATATATATATATATATTCCAACCTATTCTGAGACTCCAACCCTTGTCAAGATATCCAAAGAGAAGATGAGAGACTGTTCGTTAGGAAGCTTGGGAATGTTGTGTGGTAAGGAAGCAACAAGAAACCATTGTGATTTTAACAATTGAAGAAGATCTCTAAGAAATTATAGAAACTTTGACCACATGATAAAGTCTTCTCCAAGAAGAATGTTATAAATATTGTAGACTACAGCACTTGATTGATCATCTTTCACGCTATTGAGAATATATAGATCTAGTTTTTGTTTTTATTCACTTATTAAATGATTCTTAACATAACATGAAGGTAATTGGTGCCCCTGACTATGGGGAAAATTAGATTTCTGTTGTCTATTTAGGTCTTGAGTATAAGTGATGGAATCTTAAAGTTGTATGTCATGTACTAACAGACCCTCATAAGGGCTCCAGGACTCAGAAAAGTAAGTAAAACTATTAGATTCTCTGAGTGTGCAATTTTGGGTCTATCAATCATCAGCAAATAAGCAGATTAAACCTGTTAGAAAATGTAAATGTAACACAGATAGTCTCTGGGACTACTCTAAGAATTTAATCTCAGATAGATTGTATCCCTTAAAAAGGGCTAATTCACCTCCCCATTATGGTTCAAGGATAAGTGCAAGAGGATTGAGTGTCTTTCTAGTATCATCACAAATGCTTTCTTCCATCTGGTGTACTTTACTTTATATCATTCACCCTGTTATTTTCTTTTCAATATAATCTAATAAGTAATTAGTGCCCCCATGTCAATTTAACTGATTAAAATCAATTAGCTTGTATAAAATGACATTTAATGAGAAGATACATCAAAGACTAAAGTCCAAGAATATGGCCCCACCCCACAGCAAGGCATTCTCTCTATATACTTCAATAGGGAGGCATACATAACCAGAGGGTATTGGGCACAAATTTAAAATAATTATAATAAAATGTCTCTACTCCTCCCCAAAAAGTTCATTTTTATACCACCAGGGCCTCTGGAGAGAGTAGGGTCAAATGTAATGTAATAGCTACAAAATATTCTTTTAACCAAGTTCACTTTTGAATATGGCACAGCTGGCAGGTTTCTGAGTGTCAGGTGCCAGGTCAGCTCATTTATGTGATGAGCTAAGCTTCTTTGGTATGAGCTCACTCCATGTTCTTGGCTGCTGTGACTATGAAAGTCTCTGCTATGAACTCCCATCACTGGCTCTTTCAGAGATCATAAGGTTGTACTGTCTCCTAATCTCACTGGCCTAGGATCAGGAAAGAATAAACACAACACGAAAAGAAGGAAAATGTGTGTTCAAACCACATGACAGCTTCCTCAACAGAAGGTTCATGATTCTCCTTGCTCCTCACTCAAAAGCTACCATGGAGAGGAAGAGAGAGTTCATTACTTTGTTATTTTTTATTAATACTCAGTTCCTCCTCAACAGCCAATTTACAGAATTTCCATCTCCATGCAATAAGCCAAAAGGTTATAATCATAGAATATATCTCTTTGCTCTCAGTCAGGTAAAGGATCCTTCATTGCCCATCACCAGAAGCATGTTCTCCATTGAGATTGCCAACAGGAACACTATGCCAGGTATATTCCACTAGCCAAGCCTTCATTAGCTGGTTTCCCATTACATAAAAATGGCAAATCATGGACTCACCAATGTACAAATGCAGGAAATGTAAATGAATTATATTGTTTTGTTAATATTAATGATCAGTGCTGTAATTAATGTTCATCTTTCCTCCAGGGGCACCAGTCAATTCATGTTGTTTATGACTATATTATAGTCAATATAATCACTTGGGATTGTCTAAAATTAGGTAAAGGTACTCTGTTTTTACCTTGGCTTTTTCTCACTAAAAATTTTAAAGTCCTCTTCTGGTGTCTCAATGTTTTAAAGGTAATTCTGAGATCTCCAAAATACACATTTTAACAAATCTTACCTAGTTGTAACGGACTCTTATGTAAGCCCTCACATGGAATGCAAACAAATTTTCTTAGAACCAGCCCAGCTAAATTTGGAGAGACTCAACCTCAATTTCTTTTCAAATCAATAAATTATTCATCAACCCTAAAAGATCATTACTTATTGTAAAGGAGTTGCAATCGGCATCACCAACATTGCCAAACTCACCAAAACATAAAGAAAAAAGTCTCGAAGGAAACTTTAAAGTAATATGTACTTGTAAAAGTAGCTCTGTAATCATAAGTCATTAAATAATATTCCTGTGTTTCTTTAAAACTATATTAATATTGAAATTTAATCCTTTCTGGAAAAGATATTTGCATAAAAATTAAATGACTGAAACTCTATTATCTCCATTCCATATACAGCAAAAAGATTATGTCATTTTTAATTTCTTTTAACAGAAGAATTTCCGAGGCTAATAATGGCTTCAAGTATAAATCATACCAAAAATATTGTAAGATTTACATAAAGGATCAAATATTTCATCAGTATTGAGACTTTATTATGTGACAGATGATAACAACCCATATATTACTTAATAAATGACCAGTAGAAGGAAATGACAAACCACCCTAGTATCTTTGCCAAGAAAAACCCAAATGATGTCACAAAGAGTTGGATATAATTGAAACAACTCAACAACAACCACAACAAAGATAAGTCTGAAGTGTTGCCATAAATTGATCAAGTGATTTTTGTAAAGCACGTCCAGCAGCTCTTTATTATCATCGAAAAAAGTCCTTATTTTGCCATTTAAAGCCCTTCAAAATGGACTCTTTTCCACGTCTCCATTCTTTTTATAGATTGCTCTTGTTCACATACTTTAAATTTCTGACAGAGTGGAATTCTCTCTCTTCCTTATACACCATTTTCTGTATTTGTGTCAGTGTGTTAGCTTTCCCCATGCCTGGATTAATTTCCCTCCCCATTCTCATCAACTAGTTTCCCTGACTCCTTTCAAAATTTGGCTCAAATCCCACCATCTGCAAAATGACATTTCCCCAGGCTGCTAGTGCCCTGCCCACTAAGCTTACTTGCTTATACTATGTAAATATTTATTTTTTATATCTTTTATTATATATTATTATATTTATATATTATTCCTATTATTATATATTTATGTATATATCTATTTATTCAAATGTTTTCACCGACATTAAAATGTAAGCTCCTTGAGGACAAGAACTATTTTTACCTTTCTTCATATCGTCAGCACTTAGCACAGTACCTGGGGCACACAGTAAGACATTAATAAATGCTCATTGACTAAAGGACTAAATGAGTGTTTGAAATACATATAAACCATTCTCATATATTGCCAGAGACAGGATTTCAGGGCAGATCTCCCTTCTTACAAACATAGAACAAAAGTCACTATAACCAATGCTGCCTCTACTATAAATTAAACAATCAAAGGGACTTGATTCTACAATCACATTCTTTCTTCAAATGTTAATCCAAATTCACTTTGCTAGACCCAGGATTTTATGACATAACCTATAATTGCTCACCTCTTATTAGACAATTCTCTACCTTAAAAAGTAGGCATATTCTAGATCACTTTTAATAGAAAACATTTGACAGAACTCTGATTGTCAGATGACAGTCACATAAAATATATGTATGAATTTGTGTGGGGGGGGGACACAATATTTTCTTCAAACTCAAGAAGATGTCATTTTGCAGAGTTTCTTCAGAGCTTCTTTCACATCCTTGTTCCTCAGGCTGTAGATCATGGGGTTCAACATGGGGAAGACCACAGTGTAAAATGTGGAGACAATTTTGTCCTGCTCCAGGGCATAGCTGGAACTTGGGCGAGAATAAATGTAGAGAATAGAGCCATAGTATAAGGTAACAGAAATCAAATGAGAAGAACAAGTAGAAAAGGCTTTGAGTCGACCCTGGGTAGAGCGGATCCTCAAGATGGCGGCAATGATGAAGAGGTAGGAGGCCAGGATTAGTAGAGTAGGAATGATGACATTGGAGGCCAAGAGGAAATAGAGCACCTCCTGGTAACTGTCCTTCACATCACATGCCAGCTTCACCAAGGGTGGGACATCACAGAAGAAGTCATCAATGACATTATCCCCACAAAAGTTCAAAGTGAATGTATTGCTAGTAAGGATGATAGCATTAATAAAACCACCAATGTAGGAAATGCCAACCAGACATATACATAACCATCTAGACATGGCCTGAGCATAAAGCAGTGGATTGGAGATAGCTATGTAACGGTCATATGCCATGGCAGCCAACAGGTAGCATTCACTATATGCAAGTCCAGCTGAGAAGAAAAATTGAGCCACACATCCAGCAAAGGATATGCTCTTGTCCTCAGAGACACATGTCACCATGATTTTGGGGGTGTAAACAGAGGAATACCAGAGATCCAGAAAAGACAGGTTCCCAATGAAGAAATACATAGGGGTGTGCAACCGGGAGTCTGCATAGATTAATACTATCAAAGTCATATTCCCCACCAGTGTCATAGAGTACACCATGAGGAAAAGGACAAAGAGGATCAGTTGCATCATAGGATCCTGGGTGAAGCCTAGCAGGATGAATTCAGTTACAGTATGGTTGCTTTTCGCCATGCCTGCAGAGAGTCTCCTACCATGGAGAAGTGATTCAGAAGCACCATTCCCCATACCTAGATTAAAAAAAATGAAAAACAAACATTGCATTATTGGGTAAACTATGCAATCAACAGCCAGCAACATTTGCCTATCACCTAATCTTGTTGATCTCTTCCTGTCATTTGGTTAAACCTTTGCTGCCAGTAGAAATTTGGAATTTGGAATAATTCTTATTTCATTGGAGGTAGTCTTAGGTTCTCAAAGTCTCCAAAGAGAGATCAAGTTCTGGTGATTCCTACCAGTCTAAAATGTTTTAAGTGCATGCCATATTAATAATTTCATGGTTGCCATCCAAGGACTAGCTCAGTTAACTTTAAAGAGGCTCATTACCTGCCAGTCTGAAGAGTAAAGGATATTTTAGCTACAGTCATCTTCAACAAATTTCTACCAAACTACTGAAAGTTGTTCTAAGAAATTGTGGCAAGGTTGTTTACAGCAATGAAATCCCCACAAGGTATGGAAGTATTGGATAGACCATCATTTTTAATTATGCATAATTTCACTATTAGACCATAAGGCTATTCTTGTTTGTGATTAATGGGATTCTATTAATCAGCTCTCTATAAACCTAGTGGATCAAGAAATTATGGAGCCATTGTTTCATCACTGAATCCCACCCTTTTATTTTTCAGGTAAAGAAACTAAGACTCAGGGAGTAGAGTGATTTATCCAAAGTCATCTGACTCCAAATTCAGTTCTCATTCCATCAAACCACAATGCCTCATTGTAGCAGCAAGCACCCCGACAACACAGATTCTTAGATTTGCTTTTCTAAAGAAAAGCAATTCAAAATGGGTTAACAATCTTACTTTAATCAAACACATCATTTACCTAGTTCAGGGGAAAAAATCAGCACCCAAAACTTCAGAGTATACAGACAGAACTTACGAGCAGAAGTTACAAGAAGACTGAGAAACATTTCAAGCAGACAGGCCTCCAACTGTCTGATAATTACATACATCCATACCTAGTTGCAGTTACCAGAGAGAGAAGCATCAGCATTTGTGTTTTCAAAGCCAGGAGGGGGGCGGGGGTGGGGTGGGGGGCTTGATGGCTGCCCAGCATCTCATCTTGTCAGATCACACAACACTTCCCAAAGTGAGCCCCAAAGCAAAGCCTCACATCAGGGTTTATATAGCCTTCTCCTGGCTCAGAGAATTAACAACATTCTTGACCCACTGCCCAATCACAAAGTATCTCCTGAGAAACAAGCCTCCCAGACAGTGGAAGGTTTTCTCTGCACTTTGGCAAAGGAACTTGAAAAATCCATGAGCAAATAGTCCATATAGTCACTGGGTCATGAATCAGGCTTTGGCCCCATCAAGCAGATGAGTAATGCATCCATCATGTGACTAAGGCAAAGAATTAATGTTGGTAGCTAGAATCCTCTCCTTATCAAGCTCCTCAACGATCTGGTCTTGTTGATCTCTAAGTGATGCAAGGCATTATGGAGACATGACTCTGCACTCTCTCATAGAAAATATGGAATATCAAGTACACTCTTCAAGACCACTCATCTTCTCTGCCATGTTATTGTTCAGTCATTTCAGACCCCATTGAGGGGTTTTCTTGGCAAAGATATGAGTGGTTTGCCATTTTCTTCTCCATCTCATTTTACAAATGAGGAAACTGAGGGAAATAGAGTTAAGAGACTTACCTAGGGTCATCCAGTAAGTGTCTGAGGCTGTTTGAAGTCAGGTCGTCCTGAGTCCAGGCCCAGAATTCTATCCACTGTGCCTCCCAGCTCCCGCCTTAACACACACATTTCTGAAGGTCAAAATTATCACCATAAACACTGGATTACAAAGTGGTTTAACACATGATCTCCTTCTGTAATGGAATGCCAAGGAAAGGCAACTTCCCAAGGTTCAAAATACCAGCATAGGTGCTCTCCATTTTATTCAGTGACAAACCAAGAACAGAGAAGATCAAAACATGATATCATTCCAAATACAGCATTTACTAAATGTGATTAAATAATCTCCAAGGACTACCCCACCCCAGGACCTTCCAATCATTCAATCAATTATAAAGTTCCTGGTCTAAATACTTCTCCACCCCTAGGCTATACCTTCATTTAGTCCACCACAAAGCCCCTCTTCTCAAATAGAGATTAGTTTCCAAACATAAGTAAAGTACCTTCATTTGTCAATCACAGAGCACCAAAAAGTCAAAAGTTCCCCACCCCTGGATCTCAATTGAATCTACCCCAGAATTACATCAAGTTTAAACACAGCACTTAATACCCAAATGGAGGTCTTTTCTTCATCTTGACACGAGGCAAGTTCTCAGCAATCTTAGTTCCTGGGGAGACAAGGCTCAGCAAGGCCACAAGATACATTGCCAGTCCCTTCATCAATTCATCCTCTGTCTGTAGAACAGTCCTAGAACCCCTGAAAACATTAGCAAAACCCTCTCCCAGGATTTCTGTAAACATACAACCAGAAAATCCTTCTTCAGGGCTTCTGAACCAACAGAAAGGTTCCCAGACCCCTGCAACAACAGCACTGTCCTTCACCAGTGGACAGTATTCACTCTGTCTGCAGGACAGTCTCCAGACCCCTGCAACAACAGCACTGTCCTTCACCAGTGGACAGTATTCACTCTCTGTCTGCAGGACAGTCTCAGGGCTTCTTAACCAAAAGCCAGGTTCCAGGACTTCTTCAACAACAGGACTGTCTTTCACCAGTGGACAAATCTGGCAAAACAACATCAAAACAGACAGACAAAGTACCAGCAAAACAGCCATGTCTCCTCAGTCCTTGGCAGCTCAGGGGGCAGGTCTCAAAAGTCCAGGGCAATTCAAAGCGGCCACTAGCAATTCTCTTAGTCTCTCTCTCTCCACGAGGTGCTGCTTCCAAAAAAAGTTCTTCTGCCTCTCTCTTGTCTCTCCAAATCTACATCACCAACTCCTCCCAGTTCAGGACTCTCTTTTCACATCAACAAGTCCATCCCACAGGTGGGATTAACAAGCTCTGGGTTTTAAAACAATCAATTTGAAAAACCCAGCCAATACAGGGGAATCTTTAAATGCCATTACTATCACACCTTCATTCTTCACAATGGTTGTATGAGGTAGGTAGCATAATGATCAGCACTTGAGGAGAGACACATACAAGTAAGTGAAGTGGACTTGCTTGGTCTCACACAGGGAGGATCACAGTGAGAACAATACATATTTCCAGTTGCATAATAGGAAAGTTCTGGGTGGGAGACAAAGAGATGGGGTTCAAATCCCAACTCAGTTATCTTAGCTCCCCTGGTGACCTTTGACAAGTCACTTAACCACTCTGTTTGTCATTTCTCTCATCTCTAAAGTTCTCAGATATCCCCTAAGGCCCCCCAAATAGAAATCTCTGATCTGGTGGTTATTGTAATATCTTTATGAAAGGTTTTCCATCCTCAACTTTTCCTACTTTAAATATCTAGTTCCCTTTTCATTTTTATATTCAGCAAAAATCAACTTTGTCTTCTTCCTACCATTGAAAAAAGAAAAAAAGCACCTTATAAAAGGAAAGCAAAACAAAATTTTATGGGTTTTGTTTCTCTTAGTTTAGTCATTTTTCAGTTGTGTCTTCTTGACCCCTTTTGGTTTTTTTTTCTTTACAAAGATACTGGAGTGATTTGCATTTCCTTCTTCAGTTCATTTTACAAATGAGAAAATTGAAGCAAACAAGGTATAGTGACTTACCCAAGGTCATATGTCTGCTTAGGCCAGATTTGAATTCAGGGACATGTGTCTTCCTGATTCCAAGTCCAGTGCACTATCCATTGAACTACATAACTGCCCACTTTCGACAATTATCATGTCCAAAATACAAAGCTCTAATCATACAGCTTGATTCTATCTATTACCTATCTGTTAGGAAAAAGGTAGAATGCAGTATTCTGAGTCTGAATAATCTTACACAGCGATTGGATGGTGTGACTACTCTGATCACCAATATTCCATGCCTCCTTGTTTCTTCTAAAGTCTAAACTTCTCTGTTTGGCATTCAATACCCTTCACAGTGTGAGATGGCCTTTACGTCTGACCTTCCCACGTCCCTCCTCCCTACACTCCAAGCACCAGACAAGCCATGGAAAATTCTGCTCCCCAACACTCACTGCCATCTCACCCCTCCTTGGCTTTGCTTGGCTTCTTCCCTGTGCTCAAATGGCCTCCCTCTAACCTTCTGCTGAATTCCTGCCCTTCCTTTAAAGTCTAATTCATAGGCCACATTTTCCCATAAATCCTTCCCTGATATTCCAAGTTATAAAGACTCGCTTTGTTTTGTTATGTCCTACAATGCCAATGATGTGAAACTCTATGTTATGATAGCCTGTATTAGTGTCTTATCTTACTAGATAAAACTGTAAGTTCTCTGAAGACAAGTACCTAGTCTTGATCTCAAATATGTCTCTTCCCAAGTGCCTTGCACAGTGCTCTGCAGCTAATTGATAATTAACAACCATGGACTATATTTCATTTGTTCAATTTTATAGCTGGGTCTTTGGGGCTAGGAGAGATAATGCTACATGGTTAATCAAGAACTGGATTTGGAATCAGAAAGATGTGGATTCACATACTGCCTTTGACCCATACTTGCTGTACAATCCTGAGCTAGTTGCTTAGCCTTGTAGGGCCTTCCAACAGCTGTCTGAGGCTACAGGGCCTAAAAGAGTTGCCAGTCTTGTATGAAGAAAGGAAATTCCCACACTGGGAGTTTCTTGAATGAGTGAAATAACAGATGATGCAGACAATCCCCTGCACCCCACCCTAATCCCCCCCTCAAATAAAGCTTAGCAGAGTTAAAGCATCTGGCACACACAGATTTCTTTTTTTAATATGGTATATATTTTCCATTATTTCATTTTATATTCTTTACCCTTTTTTCCAAATGAATTTTGCTATTATTTTTTTCTAATTCACACACACACACATATTTGTTATTTAGTTGGGATGGGATTGATGGGGAGGAAGGAAGAAAAAAAAAGGAAATGATAATTCCATGATAATTTTGTTGTATATTGTAAAGAAAGAGTAAGTTGTGAAGAGGTTATTTGAAGTTTTATGTGCAACCGTCTTTTTTTGTACTATGCTATGGAAATACTTAATTTATTCCACAAATTAAAAATAAAATAAATTTTAAAACATAAAAATAGAGAAAAATATACTTACTTAGGCAGAAAAGTTTTGGTTGATACAATCACTTTCCTTCCAAACTGATCCTGGATCAGACTAAAGCAATCATTCACAAGCCTAGAAGAAAAGCATCTATTTCTCCCTTCCTTTTTGTATGTAGGCCACCTATTTTTTTTTATGTAGGCCATTCCCTCCCACTATTGGACCACATAGAAAGTATTTTGTCACTTGGGTAACTCTGAAGAGAGTCTGCTTGTCTCTGGCTGTACCAAAAAGGAGGAGGCCTGAAGTAGCAGACATCTCTATTCAGGAATAAGGAGCAAAGAACATATTCTGTGTGATTCTGGCCTTGTACGCTGTCCACGTTGAAAATGTGGCTCCTTGTTTGTCTTTTCCTTATGAAGCATTTGTCAAATCAAATTGAAACACTTGGCTTGGTATAACAAGTTAGACATAGAGACAACAATGGTTTATGAATTCAAGACCAGCTTTACAATGACATCTTGTTCAAGAGACTTCATTCTAACAGTTGGCGCCAGTTCAAATCCCATCGCCTGCATGATCCACTTCTCACTCCCCTCTTTCCCCATTAGTGTTTTCACTCTGAAATTGTTTCCCATTTACGCTGTATCTATCTTCTGTGGAGTTATTCTTACTGCTGTCTCTGTCATTAGAATATGACCTTCCTGAGGGAACAGAAGCTCATTTTCTTTCTTTCTTTGTATCCCCAAATCTTAACATAATATCTGGAACATCTTTTGTTGTTGTGTAGTTATTTCAGTTGTTTGACTCTTTGTGACCTCGTGGGGCCCTGTTCATAAAATTTTCCTGGCAAAGAAACTAGAGTGGTTCATCATTTCCTTTTCCAGTGCCAGGCAAAGGTTAAGTGACTCTCAATGGAGGATTTCTGCTTTATAGCAGTATTTAGCATGATGCCTGGCCCATAGTAAATGCTAAATAAGTACATATAGATTAAGCGGTTTGGGATTTCCACATATCAGATTAGAGAATCTATGCTTAATAGCAGCACTTAGTACAGTGCCTCAAATAGTGTAGAAGCTTAATGAATACTCATGGACTTCATTTGACTTAATAGTTATAAGGAAGAAATAACAAATTATCCTAAGAGTTGTTGAAGTTTTACTGAGTCCCTCAGAGAGGCACAGAGCTTGTCCTCCTCTCTCTCAGGGTCTTTCTTGGGACCATTTTAGCTTAGAAATGACATCAACTTTTCAGGATGAAAAGGTCACCTTGATCCAAACCCTGGGTGGGTGACAAAGTCTGGAATAGAGTAAGGAACAGTAGAGTGGAATTCCATGATTACAGTTCTGTGTCTTATACTAAATGCTTTTGTAATCTTGAGAGAGTTACAATTCCTCTCTGACCAAAGAATCCTGACATGTAAAATAACAAGTTTGGACTAGATTGGAGGATCTTAACTTTTACACAAGAAACGTGTAATGGAACCTCAACTCTGTTTCTCTGGGGGAACTTATGAACTTACTTCTCAATGTTTTTTTAATATAGGTACTACATAGGACTGCATAGGAAATCAATTATATTAAAAATAATAGTTGTCAAAGTATTTTAAAAGCAATATTTTAGTATATCTAGCAGTAAGTTGAATAACTACAGTGATTTCAAGGTAAATTTAAATTGAAATGGTATTTTGAGACAGTTGTAACAACTGTAATGTGACATAAAAATATCTGTGATTTCCATTGGTGACAAAATCACACATATTACTAATATTACTATGTTCTGTTGCCTAAAGACATAACTGAAGGAAATTAAATTTCAGCTACATGTTAGTGAAAATAAAGATGCATGTTTTTTTTCCTATGCAAAGTCAGAGAACCCCAGAAAAATGTCCACAGGTATCAGGTTAAGAACCTTGAATTTTCAAGTCCCTAAGAATCCTTCTATTTATGAAATTCTGTGTTCTATGATACAGTGGATAGAATGCTGGACCAGAAGTCAGGAAGACTTTTCTTAAATTAATATCCAGCCTCAGATATTTGCTAGCTGTGTGACCCTGGACAAGTCACATAACCCTGTTTACCTCAGTTCATCAACTCTAAAGTGGGCTGGAAAAGAAAAACGCAAACCACTCCAGTATCTGCACCATGAAAACTCCAAATGGGGTCAGGAAGAGTCAGACATGACTGAAACTACTGAACAACAACAACATGTTTTAAAGTTTCTTTGCATTCTAATATTTAGTGATATAAAAACCCTGCTAGCGGGGCAGCCAGGTGGCTCAGTGAGAAAGAGCACCGGCTCCAGTGTCGGGATGACCTGGAGATCAAATCTGGGCTCAGATACTCAGCACCACACCCAGAAACACCTGGCCATGTAACCTTGAGCAAGTTACTTAACCCCAATTGCTTAGGGGCGGCCAGGTGGCTCAGTGAGTAAGAGCACCGACTCCAGTGTCGGGATGACCTGGGGATCAAATCTGGGCTCAGATACTCAGCACCACACCCAGACATAACTGGCCATGTAACCTTGAGCAAGTTATGTAACCCCGATTGCTTTAAAAAAAAAAACCTGCTAGCTCCAAATTCCATATTGTAGGGTACTTTAATCACTAACATTTTATTTTCCAAGATCCTCACCATTTCAAACATTTAATATTCTATAATCTAAGGGACACTCCTAATTGTATAACTCTTCTCTGTTTCCATCAATCTCTGTCTGTGGTCCTCTAGGGGTCCTAGTTTGGCCCTTCTAAGTTCTCAGTTCCAGTCCCAGTCAGATATTATGTATTCTAAGATTCAAGCAAGATAGGACATTCTATGTGTCATAGGCATGCATGTGTGTATGTGTGTATGTATGTATGTGTACATATACACATATACATATATATATAATTTCACAAACTGTTCATATGAATGTACAACTCTGGTGAAGGGAAAAATGAAATTGAATAGAGTTTCTTTTTCCTGGAATAAATAATTCAAATGAATGGGATTTGTGTGTGTTTCCTTGCTTTCCTTTTTTTTTCTTCTTTCCACCCTCCTTCCCTCTATCCTTCCTCATTCCTTCTGTCCCTCTATACATGCTTCCCTCCCTTCCATCTGTTTTTTCTTTCTTTCCTTCCCCCTCTGTCCTTCTTTTCCTTATTTATTCTAATATGTTCTAGGTATTTTATTGCTCTTCTTATGCCTCATCACTGTGAATGTAAAGCAGAAAAACACTCCTTTCTTGCTGTCATTTTTTGACACCATCTCGTTTTCTATTTTTAAGCTCCTCTAGGCAGGGAAATCAAATGCTTAAAACAGAGGCAAACTACATCAAATACTGTTTGAGCCGGGACCTGAGCACTTTAGTGCAGAGGATTCGATGCATATAGTTCAACCTCTAATAGCCCCTTTCACCAATCTCCTGAGTTCATAATATGCCCGAAGACCCAAAATTCTGATGCTAGAAAAAAGTAATAGACTTATAGGATTTTCCTTTCAACCAAAGCTCTTGGGTAGCAAAGTGGAAGGAATAATGTATCTGTAATCAGAAAGTCCAAGTTTGAATCCTCACTCTGTCACTCGCTTATTGTTTGACCCACTTTTCTTATCTGTAAAATGAAAGGCTCAGATGAAATGGCTTCCAAGTTCCCTTAAATCTATGATCTCATGAACCTGCTGGAGGTGATACCTGAACACAAGAGGAAAGGTGGTACTTACAGGATTTCAAGCATTGGATTCAGCCTGTGCAAGAGATAGCTGGGGTCAGCTTGTGAGAACTGAGCCGACACTTTAGGCAGTTGCATTTATCCTTTGAAAAACAGACTATCACCTTCTGTTGCAAGATCAAAACAATTCTACTGCATCTCCATCCCTGGATGATACAATTTACCAAAAATCTGACCACAGTGTCATCCCAATGGAGCTTTATTTTGCTGATCCCAGAATCTTTTATACCTGCTTTGGGCTCTCCAGGATCTCAGGTCCCACTCTAGTAATGCACTTTGCCTGGGAGCTCCTAGGTATGGCAATTAAATCAAATTCCCTGTTGATTGTACTGGTTTCATTTAATTCCACAGGAAGATGTCGGGGCAGGGAGAGAGGGCTTCACACAAGGGAATCATACTTTCCAAAGTTTATTCATCCATGAATTTCTTCTTTAATGAGACCTAGAGAATACAGGAAAGTAAGAATAACAATGAGCTCCCATTGTACCAAAGCCCAACAGAATCAGTAAATTGAAGTTGAGATAGGGGAGACTTCTACTCAAATGCAGGGGACCCAGCTTCTCAAGCTATTTTAGGGGCCTGTAAATTCCCTATATTCATTTCCATACCTAACAGAAAGGGGGGAATCTAAAATGTAGAAGAGGAGAAAGGTGAAATATTTTAATTAATTTGAAAACTACATGGCCTTTCTCTGGTAAATTAATAGTCCATAATTAATGCATAAGAAGAGTTGCCAAAGCAATGATGTCCATTTCTAGTGTTCTTTGAATTTTCTAGTGTATTTTCAATTCAATTCCTCACACATGTTAGTGCTTACTATGTGCTAAGCACTATACAAGGAAACCATGAAAACTAAGAGTCAGAGTTGGGAGGAGGAAGATAATCATTTTAGTGCCTCCAATGTTCTAAGAACTATGCTAAGCACTGTACACATATCATTTCTATTGATCCTCACAATAACCCTGTGAAGTATGTTTTATTGTAGGCTCCATATTGTAAGGTAGAGACTCTTATGATTCCCATTTTACAGCTGAGGAAACTGGGGCAAACAATGGTTAATTTGCCCAGAGTCAAACAATTAGGAAGGGCATGAGACTGCATTTGACTCAGATATTCCTGACTCTAGGCCCAGTGCTTTATCCATTGTACCACCTAGCTGCTATACCCTTCGATGAAAGAGAATGGAAGTTCTTCCCACTCTATAAAGTTCAACAAAAAAATATAATGGACTAATTTCGATGGAAGACTGGGGCTAGGGTAGCAGAATTAGTGGATTTCTCTCACTGGAGTTCTTTAAGCAACTACTTGGAAGTCAATCATTGTTCAGTTCTGTGAGTTCGTCTAAGTGTCTTCTGAAGTCATTTTCTTTTTTTTTAAATAAATTATTTTATTATCCTCAAAAACATTGTTAACTATTAATTATTGTTTACTCTCTTGAAATTTTTAAAACAAAAATGTATAAATTCAACAAATATCTATTGTGTTCTTTATTTGCAAAGTTCTAAATTGGATGCCCATGGTACCGAGATAAAAAAAAAAAAGATAGTCTTTGTCCTCAGAGAGTTTACATTTTCCCAGAGGAGAACGATAAGTATGCATATGGGCAAAATGTGTGGTAGGAGAGAGCCTAGAGAATTTTATGGAGAGTGGAATCATTTTCTGCTAGAGCCATGCTAGAGACATTCATCAAGGAGGAGATACCTGAACTTAGTCTTGAAGGAACAGACTGTAACTCAGATGTTACATGTTGATCCCATGGAGCCCCTATTCATTCGGAAATCAGACTAGCTTTACTCTTTGGAAGCTTCTCTCTAATAACATCAGCTTTGTACACGTTCAACCCCTCTTAGGAGTTACTCTCTCTCTGGAAATATCTGTATTTGGCATATTTTATGGTATTTAGTTTGCTGTGAGCAACAAAATATGTTGACAATTGTTTTAAACAAAAAACACTTATACATCACATCACAAAAGAAATAAGACTCACCTTCAAACTCTATTTAGAAAAGAAATAGGGCTCTTTCCTTCCTCTTTTTTTCCTGAGGGATCAATACCTTTCCCCTCCTAATCAAAACAGAATATGCCAATAGAAAAAGAACGAGTGATTTGAATGGAATTTAAGTATCAGTTAAGTCTGCATCTCAACTTGTTATTTCTCTTCTGTTGAAAGTGGTGAATTCATTTGAAGATCTGAGCCATACACACTGTATTAGTCATATTCTCAGGCCAACTCCTTGTTAAGTCTTCTAAGAAAACTGGTAGTGAAATGTGTAAGGTCTGGGATTCCTCACCTGATGACTAATAATTTCTGCTTAATATTGATAATAAAGAAATAACGAACATCCTAAGAGCTAGACAGATCTTTCACAATCCCCTAAACAAGCACAGAGCTTGTCATACTCTCAGAAGGTTCATTGAATTTCTGAGGCCAGACAAGATTAAGGCAAAAATCATATTGTTAGATTCATCTCACCTTTTTAAAGAATATAAATAATTAATTAATCAGGTTTTAGTTTTCAACATTCACTTTCATAAGATTTTGAGTTTTAAATTTCTTCTCCTCCCCTTCCCAAGATGGTGTGCAATCTGATATAGGCACTACATATACACTCATATAGAACATATTTTTACATTAGTTATGATGTAAGGAAGAATTAGAACTAATTGGAGGAACCACGAGAAAGAAGAAACAAAACAAAAATCAAATACCAATATCAGGGCATGGTGGAGAAACTGTCAATCAAGAGTGGACTCAGGAGTGTAGGAATGAGAATGTCTGACCTGGTTTTTTGTCCAAATTGATGTTCTAGGAGAAAGTTACCAATGAAGAGATGGCCATAGAGGTAAATACATCTTTCTGACTGGGAAGATTCCTGGGGGAAAGTAAAGAAAATAGGTGAATTAGGAGTGGAACTGGGAGAAGAGTGAAATGAGAAAAAGAAAACTTTAAACAAATATCTAATGAACATTGATGTCAAAATTTTAAGTTAAATATTAGAAAAGAAGATATATAGCTTTACATCACAAAGATTATACAATATGATCAAGTTGAATTTATGCTAGAAGCATATACTTGATTTATTTTTAAGAAAACTATAAAATCATTTACCACATTAATAAAAAGAATAGAAAAATACATGATTACATAGGTTATAGAAAAAAAACATTTTACTAAAAACATCCATCTACATTAAAAACACATTAGAAAACAAAAATAAATGAAATATCCTTAGCAACTTAAACAGTATTTAACTCAAGCAAAGTGTCAACATCACCTGTAATGAAAATTAGCTATTGTTTTCTCTAATAAGATCAAGGGTGAAACAATGACCTGCACTCTCGAAAGTCTTCTTCAGCACCAAAATTCAAAAATATCAATTTTGTGGCACTCGGCTTTACTCGTAGTCCCAACTATCACAGTCATACATTACTACGGGAAAACCTATAGCTTTGATTATATGCTATCCAGATTTGCCATCACTTTCCTTCCAAAAAACAAGTGTCTTCTAATTTCATGGCTGCAGTAGTGATCAACAGTGATCTTTGAGCCTAAGAAAATAAAATCTGATACTGCTTCAATTTCCTCTTTCTCTATTTACCAGGAAGTGATGAGATCAGTTAACAAGATTTTAATTTTTAGATGAAGTTTCAAGTCTACTTTTACATTTTTTATTTTTTTTACCCTCATCAAGAGACTTCCTAATTCTTCATTTTATCAGAGTGATATTATCTGCATATCTAAGATTCTTACTATTTCCCCTGATAACCTTAATGCTGGTTTTCAATTCATCCAGTTTGACATTTTGCATAATGTACTCTGTATATAAGTTAAACAAGTTAGGTGACAATATACAGCCTTCGCATACTTCTTTTTCAGTCTTAAACCAATCAGTTCTTGCATGTTCCATTCTAACTGATGCTTCTTGACCCATATACATATTCCTCAAGGGACACATAAAATCTTCTGGTATCCTATCTTTTTGAGGACTTGTCACATTTTGCTGTGATTCACACATTCAAAAGTCTTAGTGTAGTCAATGAAATGAAGTATTTTTTACTGGAAATCTTGCTTTCTCCATAATCCAAAAGATGCTCTTTCTCTGGCTCTGGAAACCATTCTGCACTTCTGGTAATTCTCATTTCACATACTGATGAAGCCTAGTTTTCAGAATCTTAAGCATAGCCATCTTACCATATAAAATGAAGATAATTTTTAAGTAATTTGAATGTCCTTTGACATCACCCGTCTTCAGTATTGGGATGTAAACTGATCTTTTCTAATCCACTGGCCACTGTTAAGTTTTCCAGTACTTTAAAAACATCATCATTTAAGATTTTTAACATCTCATCTAGAAATCCATCATGTAGTTCTTCTGTAATTCTTGCCACTTAATCATGTCTACTTCTGTTAAATGCCTACTATTTTTTCATTGACTATTCTTGTTTTGTCATGGGACATTCTTTTGATATCTCTAATTTTCCTGAAGAGATCTGACTTTCTTATACTATTTTTTTCTTCTATTCCTTGGAATTGCTCATTTAAGAAAACCTTCTGTACTCCCTTAGCTATTCTTTGGAATTCTGCATTAATTCACCTATGTCATTCTCTTTCTTCTTTATCTTTCACTTTCCTTCTTTCCTCAGCTATTTGTAAAATCTCTGCAGGCAGGCATTTTGCTTTCTTGATCTTCTGTTTGTTTCAGAAGTTTTGTTGTTTTGCTTCCTTCTATACAATACTCTGTCCATAGTTCTTTAGATACTCTATCAGATATACTCCCTTAAATCTACTCATCACTTCCACTTCATATTCATAAAGGAGGTTATTCAAACCATACATAATGTTTTTCCCTACTTTCTTCAACTCAAGTCTGAATTATGAAATAAGATCTTCATGATCTGAGACACAGCAAACCCAGGTCTTGTTTTAACTGACTCTATGGAACTTCTCTACCTTTGACTGCAAAGTTATAATCAATCTTATTTTTATATTGACCATCTGGTGATGTCTATGTGTAGAGTTACACTTTGGGTTGTTAAAAAAGATTGTTTGAAATGACCAGGGAGTGTCTTGACAAAACTCTATTATTCTCTGCCCTGCTCCATTGTATATTCCAAGGCCAAACTTGTCTGTTTCTCAATTACATTTTCATTTCCTACTATAGCATTCCAATCTCCAATTAGTGAATATAAAGACAATATCATTTCTTCTAAGGGTTCCTTGCCCACAAAAATATATGTAATGATCTCATTGATAAAATTCATCCATTACTATGAACATGCATTGTGTGACTATACACAGAAAGAGTATAAGGTTACCTGATAGCCTATTCCATTCAATTCAATAAATTTATTGAAACTCAATGGAATGCATTACTCTGTGTTGATTGCTGGGGGAATATACCAAGCTTTCATTTTGTTGGAAATGCTAACTTGGAAAAAGCAAAAACACAATTGATACCAAAAAATCAGATATCAAAAGAAATGTAATAGGGAGAAATACAAAGTAATTTAACACCTTCTGGCCAGAAATGGACCCTGTCCTTCTTGTGGAAGGAGTCCCAGATACAAAAACCAGGCAAGTTTTTTACATTAGTTTGGTGCAGACACTCCTTTCAGAGGACTGATTAGTTCTTTCTCTTCTGGGTATACCTCTACATTATTATACATTTTTATTAATGAGGCTCTAATTCTGTTAGATTATATACATGAGGTTCATTAAGCAAGTGAGGTAATAACCTCAGAATACTGACCCCTCACAAGTTTAACCTAGATGGGTCCTTATCTGGGTCTGTGAGTCCCAAGGCCTCTGTCTGCTTTCTAATTGGTCAATGCTACTTCACTTTTAGTATTATCTAGGACTTCTATGGGAACTGGGAATACAAATTCTTCCCAAGGCTACTGCCTCAACTCTTCTCAAAGCTATTGCCTAGTATGATAACTTTACTTTCATCAGTAGCTTCATTTCAGTAAATTTTGCAGTCCTGTGAAAACTTAACCTTTTGCTACTTCTCACAAGTTGAATCAGTGAGCAAATTAATGTGACAGTTCTCCCCATAGATGCAGATTGCCACCCAGGCTTTCCTTCTATTCCTGAGGAATTATTGTTTATTATTTTCCACAAAGCCTGTATAGATCAATCAATCCTCCCATCAATACACATGTATTAAGGGCCTCCTATGTGACAGACACTGTACTAAGTTCATGGAATACAAAGAGTCAAAAGACCATTCCTCCCCTCAAGGAGTTTACAGTCTAATGGACCTCGAATGTTTATGCTGTAGGTTTTCTTCTAATTCTCTTTAAAGCTCATGGGTACCCATGCTGAACTCAGGTAAAGTGAAAAATGCCTTTACCTCATTGAATCTTGATTTCCCCATCTGAAAAATGAATGAGTTAGACAAGATGGCCTCTGAGGTCCCTTCTCAATGTGAATCTCTGATCCTACAATTAGTTGTTTTTTGCTTTTGCTTCAGTATAAATCAATCTCTTTCTGATTGTGCTTTTCTTTGATTATATGCCCTTTCCCATTTCTTTCATGTAGGACATCAATGGAAGTATTTTTAAGACATCTATTTACCACAATACACTTTTCCATTATGTGTTGGGATATCTGAAACATTTATTTTAAGAAAATTTTTATTTTTCCAAGATTTAGCCCATAGGGTATCATAGAAAGAACTCCCCTCCACCCTTAACTTAATTAACATCAATGAAACTTCCAAAGATGCTCTACAGTACATGTTATTCTTCATATCCAACTCTGTACCTAATCCATTGTCACTTTGCATCATTTGTTTCAGGTATATGAATTAACATATCAACTCAAAGGACTGAACATTCTGAGAACTGGAGATACAGGAACACACATGCACGCGCGCGCGCACACACACACACAATCCCTGGCCTCAAGAGGCTTATAGTCTAAAAGGAGGGAACGGACCAAGTACACAAATAAGGTTGCTACAAAGTAAAGTGTTAAGAAGGAAAGATATAGACAAGCCATTCTAGGAAAACTTGAAGAGTGAAAAAAAAATCAACTGAGGGACCAGGGAAGAGTTGAGATCATGTCATTAAAAAATATCTGAGGTGACTATAGAAATGAATTAAGGATTCTAGGTGGTAGAGAAATTTGAGATGAGTGAATTTCAACCATATGGAATAGTTTGTGCAAGCGTATGGTATTGGAAGATGACAGATTGAGATCGGGGAAGAACTAAAGGTATAACTGAGCTGGAACATCAAGAAAGAAGAGTGCATATGCAAGAAGTCTAGGAAGGTAGATTGGTGCTCATTTGTTGGACTTCAGGTTCAGGAAGTATGGTATTGAATACCAAAACTTTCATAAGGAGAGTGCATAAAGACAATAATGATTCAATGATCTGCGATTTCATCCAAGTGGGTAACCCCTACACTGCTGATGATTGCATCACATATATAAAGTAGAAAAACTTCAAAAATCATTGCAATAGATATTATCATGAAAAATGCATCATCATTCAGTTCAAATCTCTCAAAACATTGGCAAGCTAATCTTCAGATGACAAATACAGTGTGTCACCAGACCCAGCCTCTCTAGTTAAATAAATCAGGCCAAAATCTACCTTATACTCTTTTTTTAATTTGAAAACTCTAAAATTTACTTCCCTTCAATAAGAAATCATGGTAAGGCTCTTTGGGATACACCCCTAGAAGTGGTATTGCTGGGTCAAAGGGTATGAAATTATTTATAGCCCTTTGGGCATAATGGCAGATTGATCTCCAGAATGGTTGGATAAGTTCACAACTCCACCAGCAATGCATTAGTGTTCCAATTTTTCCACATCCTCTCCAGCATTTGTAATTTTCCTGTTTCATCACCTTAGTCAATCTGACTGGTAAGATGTGGTACCTCAGAGTTATTTTGATTTGCATTTCTCTAATCAATAGTGATTTAGAACATTTTTTTCATGTGCTTATAGATATTTTTTAATTTCTTCCTCTGAAAGCTGCCTGTTCATAGTATTTGACCATTTATCAACTGGGGAATGACTAGTATTCTTACAGATTTAACTCAGTTCTCTGCATATTTTAGAAATGAGTCCCTTATCAGAGACATAGGTTGTAAAAATCCTTTCCCAATTTTCCACTTCCCTTCTAATCTTGGTTGCATTGGCTTTGTTTTTACAGAAGCTTTTCAATTTAATGTAATCAAAATGATCCACTTTGAATTTTATAATGTTCTCTAATTATTGTTTGGTCATAAAGTCTTCCTCTCTCCACAAATATTACAGGTAAACTATTCCTTGCTTTCCCAGATTGCTTAAAGTATCAGCTTTTATACCTAGATCATGCACCCATTTAGACTTGATTTTGGGGTATGGTGTTAGATAATGATTTATGCCCAGTTTCTGCCATACTATATTCCAGTTTCCCCAGTAGTTGTTATCAAATAGTGAGTTCTTATCCCAAAAGCTTGGGTCTTTGGGTTTTTCAAACAGTAGATTACTATAGTCATTGACTGCTGAGTCTCATGTACCCAATCTCTTCCACTGATCCACTACTCTATTCCTCAGTCAGTACCATGTAGTTTTGATGACTGCTGCTTTATAATACAGTTTAAAATCTGGTATTATTCTGGTACCTGGTAAGTACACCTTCCCAAGCATTTGTTTTCATTAATTCCCTTGATATTCTAGACCTTTTGTTCTTCCAAATGAATTGTGTTACTATTTGTTCTAGCTTTATAAAGTAGTTTCCTACTAATTAATTGGTATGACACTAAATATGTAATTTAATTTAGGCAAAATTTTCATTTTTTTATTATATTAGCTTGACCAAGCCATGAGAAATTGATGTTTTTCCAATTAGTTAGATCTGACTTTATTTGTGTGAAGAGTGCTTTGTAGTTGTGGTCATATAGGTCATGGGTTTGTTTTGGCAGATAGATTCCCAAATATTTTAATATATCTACAGTAACTTCAAATGGGATTTCTCTTTCTATCTCTTGCTGTTGTATCCCAAAGAGATCATAGAAGTGGGAGGAAGACCCATATGAACAAAAAGATTTATAGCAGCTCTTTTGTGGTGGCAAAGAACTGGAAATTAAGGGGTTACCCATCAATTGGGAGAATGGCTTAACAAGTTGTGGTATATGAATGTAATGGAATACTATTGTGCTATAAGAAACGAGGAGCTGATGGACTTCATATTTACCTGGAGAGGCTTATATGAACTGATGCTGAGTGAGAAGAGGAGAGCCAGGAGAAATTTGTACACAATTACAGATATAACATATGTGTAACAACCAACTTTCATAGACTGGACTCTTCTCAGCAATGCAAGGTTATAAGTCAACCCCGAAAGACTCATGATGGAGAGAGATGTCCACATCCAAAGAACTAGAAAGAACTGAATATTAATCCAGATAGAAGCAAACTACCTGCTCTTTTTCTTTTTCTTGTTTGGTTTTGTTTCCTCTTTCCCATTGTTCATTCCATCTGATTCAATCCTTCTTTATAACCTGATTAATGTCTAATGTGAAAGAAAGTATTTGCAGATCCTATACTTTATTGTATGCTTCCATGGGGGGGAGGGGGGAGGGGAGAGTTGAGAGTTGAGAAAATTTGAAACTCAATCTTATAAACTAAAAATAAATAAACAAATAATAAAGACCAAAAAATTTAAAAATATATATATCATGGTAGGACTACAATAGAGCAAAATAATATCTCATGTTTATTTTAAACTTTGAAGTTTTTACAACATTTTCATTACACAAAAGCAACTTTTGGAGGTAGGTCATGAAAATATCATTTCTATTTTATACACGAGGAAATTGACACTAAGAGATTAATTCCCAAAGGCGATAAAATTATCATTTGAATAGGGATACAAAGCCAATGATACCAACTCTGGGCTAGTCTTTTATACATTAGTGCCTCAATTTCCTTACCTAAAAAGGAGGGAGTTGAATTTAGTGACCTCAGACAACCATTACTGTTCTAAAACCATCATCCTATGATTCTAAGGCCTGTACTCTTCCCCAACACCAGAATAGCCCCAATATGATAACAAAGATAAAGTAAAATCACCATGAGAGCAAAAATATGAATTATAAATCATACAAGGTGATATGAATCAAAATGATGTAAAGCTCAGAATAAAAGGCAGAACATGCTAAGAGACAGAAGAGAAAATAGGCTAAAGCAATGTCCTTAATTTCTAGTGGAGGAGAACAATGAAGCCCTCTTAGATGAATGGACGTGAACCAATCCTTCATAGATAGGTGGGGTTTTGATAGACATAGAGAGGAGGCAGAAGGATAAAATGAAAGGGTGTAGGTAGCACTGGGTGTTCATTACAGAAAGAGAAAACATGTATTGACATAAATGATAAAAAGTATCCAAAAATATGTTTGGGGACAAATTTATTATCCTGTTTGGCTAGACTCTATAGTGGGCATAATGAATGACAGCTTTAGAAAGGTACCTTAGAAAGGTATGTGTGTCAAATAGATGGTACAGATCAATTTGTGTGTGTAGCAGGCTTCAAAAAGTCTTTCAATGTGAAAAAGAAAGAATTCAGAGTTTGGTCTCATGATTCCCTAGACAGTGGGACCTCCATATCAACCTATTTAATCTCATCATCTTACAGATGAGGAAACAGGATCTGAATGGTTAAGTGCTATGTCCAAGGTCACATAGCTAGTATTTAGAAGGTATTAGATTTGAGCCTAGGTAATTTTTCTTCAAATACAAGGTATCTCCTGCCCCTCCCTTGTCCACTGTACCATGGGGAGCTTTCCACCGAATCAAATAATGGAGATGCAGGAGTGACTTTGGGGAGTAATTCTTCCCTATGGTACGATAAACAAGGATATTCACAAAGGAAAAGCATACTTTGAACAAAATATGACATATATTTTTATTTCCCAATTAACATGTCATTCCCAAACTCTGGAACAACTCTAATTGATTCTTTGGAGAATGAGTTTCTGAGAGACTGTGTAAGAGAGGTCCCAAAGGAAGCAATAGGAGATATGCATGGGTCCAACGGAAGGTATGTCAAAGCTGAACAGCAAGAAAAGAAACAGATTGTCTTGTCCCACAAGCTGTCCCCTGCCAGACTAAAGGTAAAAGACTTGGACTAGAAATTGGTATAAGGGTACCAAATGATCAATTTCTAATTTTAATCTTAGTGTCTTAGGATCAAAGATTTCAACCAAGAAAGAACTTTGAGATGATGCTATCTTACCTTTTGCTATAGAGATGAAGAAAGTGAATGTCAGAGAGATTAGGAAAGAACTTTCTAAAGAGCACACGAGTAGTAAATAACAGAACCAGGTTTCTTAGTATAATAAGATTATCACGTCAACTATTCAAGAACTTAGAGGTTGCTCAGGCTTACCTCTTCATTTTACAGTTAAGGAATGAATCCCAAAGAGGTTAAATAACATATTCCAACTCATATCCCAAATTGGCAATAGCAGAGTCAAGTCTCATCCCTCCAAATCAAGTGTTCTTTTTTTAATACAGAAGACTGTATCTTTAACAATAATAAATTGTTGCTGTATTATGTGATGCTAGCAGCTAGTATTTTTCAGCTTCCCCTTTTTTTAAATGGGAATAATTCTAACCCTACCTGTTTGACAGGATTATGAAGAAAGGTGCTTTCCAAACCTTAAATTGATATTTACACACTATTTATAATTATTTAGATAACTTAGTATTAATTTTCTCATTTATGGTAATATAGTTGTTGTTATTCCCATTTTACAGATGACTACATCAAGGTTCAAAGAAGCAAAAAAATAATCTAGTGTTGTCATGAAATGAGCTGGGTGGAATTTGAACTAGGTTCATTCTGGCTTAAAGTTCAGTGTCATTTCCACCACATGCTTCATGCTCTTTAGATGAAGTATATGTGAAGAAACTTTCTACTGTGATTTCTTCTGAGAGTAGTATTGAAATTAAGAATGCTCCTTCACTCATTATGCATATCTCTTTGACTCCTTTCTTCCTTTGGATGCAATTTCCTTTGAAATCTTTATTTTTAACTTTGTCAGGATTCTATGGTATTAGAAAAAAAATTGTATGTCCTTACATGATTATGTAAATATCCTTTGATCTCACCACTTATTTGGGGTTTGCCATCCCCTCTTCTTTCTGGTCATTGAAGTAGTTACATGTATTCTCCCAGATATTAGGAGTACTGATGAGATTGACAACATTAAATCTGAACTTTTACTCTCCATTTAGAGTGGGATGAATATTAGAGAGATACCAAGTCATTCCCTATAATCAAATTGACCTCTAGTGGATACTCAGACCCTCAGAGCCTACACTTTCTAGCATGTGAATCTTTTCTCATTAAGCATTCATTATAAGATTATAAGGTTTAGACATGATCTTGTCCAATCAAATCATTTGACAGATTAAGTAATGTTCCAGAGAAGGATAGGGACTTTCTCATGAAAATAATTCCCTAAAGTAATCAATATGCTTCTTACTTTAATTTAACAATCTGTGACTTCAGTACCTCAATAAACACCTTTCTATGTTCTTTAAATTTTTATTCTCCTCCACTAGAAATTAATAAAAATTAATATTAAATGTATGTTAATACAAAATTTAAATAATAATAAATTATTATTTAAATAAATTAAACTTATTATTCTAAGTTCTTGAATAGTTAAATTGACAAATTTAAAATTATTACTGAAAAAAAGCACTGGATCTGGAAACATGAGAGCTATTTTCTAATCTTGACTGCCATTAAATAGCTGCATAACCATGCAAAAGTCACACACATGTCCATTATAATCTTCAGTTTCTGTCCCTGTAAAATAAAAGATGTGGGCTGAATACTATTTACTGTAACTTATATCTCTGATAATCTATGTTCTCAGGGTCCTCTCAGCTTAAATTATCTAGGAGTCAATTATTACACAACCATTTTCACTGTGTTTGTTAAGAAAACATATTTTTTTAATCTATATCTAAGGATATAGATTATGGAATGGTCTCAAAAGTTCTCTTGTAGGCTCTAGAATTTGGATGGTCCAAGGCACCTTGCTTCCTATTGGGGTTAAAGAAAAAAAAAATATATAGTACCCATCTTCAAAGGACATATAGGAGAATTCTCATTTTACAATAAGTTGCTCAAATATCTATTTTTTTCCAGTCCCCAGTCTTCCAGTCTCAAATTTCATATTGCCAATTGACAACTATTGGGCCTTTCCAGCTGAATTTCCCATAAGCATCTTCAAACTCAACATACACGAACAGAATTTTTCATCTTTCCCTACAAAGCCTCCCCTCTTCTGTATTTCACTGTTATTGTCACAGACAGTATCATTCTTCCATTTATCCAGTTTCACAATGTTTTTTGGTGTCATGCTCAACTCCTCATTAATTATTCTTTCCACAGAGCCAATCAGCTTCCAAATAAAATTATTGCTACTTTCACAATATTTTTCCTATTCAGCACCTTCTGTTCATGCACAAATTACTCTAGTTGAAGTCCTTGGCATTTTTCACCAGAACTGCTGTAACAATCCCCTAACTGGTCATCCTGCTTTATGTCTCTTAACACCCATCCCCTCAGAACCATCCTCCATACAATCGCCAAAGTGATTGTGCTAAAGTTCAGGTATGATCATATCAGTACCTTACTTAACAAATCCCAATGCATCCCTACTATTTCTAGGATCAAATATAAAATCTTCTCTATGGATTTTAAAGCATTTCACAATGTGACCTGAAATCTTTCCAGTCCCTTAGCACATTGATCCTCCATAATATAAATTCTAGCTATATTGGCCTAGTTGGTACTCCTCATATATGATGCCCTGTCTTCCACCTTTGTGTTTTTGCTCTCTCTGTCTCCTATGTCTGCAATACATTTTACCTCCTTACATCCAGTTCTTAAGAAAAAAAAAAAGGTTTTTTTTTTGGTTTTTTTGTTTGTGTTTGTGTTTTGTTTTGTTTTGTTTTTTAAGACACAGCTCAGGGGCGGCCAGGTAGCACAGCGAGTAAGAGCACCTGCTCCAGTGTCAGGATGACCTGGGGATCAAATCCGGGCTCAGATACTTAGCACCACACCCAGAAATAACTGGCCATGTAACCTTGAGCAAGTTACTTAACCCCAATTGCTTAAAAAAAGACAGCTCAAATATTCCATTGTGCATTAGCTTTCTTGGTCCCTTAAACTACCAGTGACTTTTCTTCTAAGGATTCTAAGACTTTTCTTCTGTTCTAAATTTATTTTGTGTGGATGGATTTTTATATTTTTGTCTCTCCCCACAGAAATGTAAACAATTTAGGGCAAAGATTATGCTTTTGTTTGTTTGCTTTTGTTTTTATTCTGAAGTACCAGCACCTAAGACAACACCTGTCATGTAATAAGCAATTGAAAAATGCTTGTTGATTGATCAGCTAAGTGATTGATCAATAGAATGATCGATTAACACTAGGCCAGTCATTTTGCTTTACTGCATCTCCAGTATATTCAGTATGTCAGAGTGGAAAGGACCCTGGCTCCAGATTCACCCTGGCTCCTGTCTGACATCATATCCCATTCATGATTCTTACAGGTACCCATATACAATCACCAAAGAAACTGTCATTTCAGCTTTCTGGGCCTAAATTTTCTCATTTGTGAAATGAGAGTATTAGAAATGAAGAAACCCCTTTAAAATACTTTAAAGATAAAATGATAGAGGTTGAAGAAAAACTAAAAAAAGAGCAATCAAAGAAAAACAAGTAAATTATGAAAAGAGAGTCAACCAATTAGAAAAAAATATATATAGATCCAGAATGTTGAGGAAAATATCGACTCCTTTAAAACCAGAATTGGGCAAAGGAAAGCTAGTGAATTATGAGAGATCAAGAAATAATAGAATATAAAGAATGTAACAAATATGAGACTGTGAAACATCTCTTAAGAAAATAATTGAGCCATACCCAACTACTTGCTACCTTGTTGTGCTAATAAAATACTTTACCTTTCAAAAAAAATAAAATAATTCATCTAGAAAACAGATCAGGAAGAGAAAAAGTTTGGTATACTCCTGAAGATGTTATTATTTTTAAAAGGAAAACCATTTAAGAACAGTTAGAAAAAATAGTAATTATCTTACACAAATGAGGTGTGTGAGAAGAACTGAGACATAGGGATTCATTCAGAGAGGAGAGCTGCTAGTTCTGGAAACCTACTTTCTTTGGAAATAGGTTCAAGAGAGAACAATAGATACATACATACATACATACATACATACATACATACATACATACATACATATATATGAAAGTATAAAAGTCTCCTGAATTCAAAAAGAAATAAAACACTAAAAGTATAGGGAGAAGGAGAGGATAAAGCAGGGATCTTTAGAGGGGAGGAGGAGGAAATAGGAAAAAGGGGATCAGAGAAGGGTGTTTAGATGAATGGGAGGATAAGGGAGGGATCCTTGGTGGGGATGGGGTTAGGTTAAGTAATACGAGGGCAACGCAATGGGTAGAAGTAAAATAGAGGAGTCAGGAGGGAAAGGAAATAAGAGCTATGCATAAGCATAAAATAAAGATCAGTAGTAGAATTTGTTAGGAAAAAGGGAGTAGAGATGGTAATCGCGATCTCAGGCAAAGTTAAGGCTAAATAATAATTGTTCAAAAGAGAAAAATAGGAAAATACACTGTGTCAGCCATATTTATCAGTATTATTTTGGAGTATTCAAAATAAGTAGAAAATATAAGGTGTGGGGGAGGGCGGGCAGCTAGGTGACACAGTGAATAGATCACCCGGAGTACCTGAGTTCAAATCCGGCCTCAGACACTTAACACAAAAACTCGCCATGTGACCTTGGACAAGTCACTTAACCCCAATTGCCCTCCAAAAAGCAATAATAATAATAATAAGGTGGGAGTATGGCTGTGGTATAGGAAATGATGAGTTGGTAGACTTAGAAAAATGTGGAAAGACTTGAACTTATGAAAGAAGAGGTTATCTGCCCTCAGAGAAACAGAGAATTAAATAAGTATAGTATGGTCTTACATAGATTCATATGAATGTATATGTCTATAAATTACTATAATTAATGATATCTAAGTATTGAATGTGCAAATAAGAATATGCATCTATGGGAATATGTGAGTATATATGTATATATATATGTATATGTATGTATTTGTATGTATGTGTGCGTGCGTGTATGTCTGTACATTTAACTATATCCTTCCAGGGAGGTGGTAGGAAGGGGAAAAAGAACAAAGTAAAAAGTTTGCAGCAGAGAACAAAAGAAAACATATATGGAAGTAAAGAATAGAGACAGTTTTCAACACAATATAGTATTTATTATATAGGCTTTCTTGAAATGGAAATTTATTCTGTATATTTTGGATCTTCTCTTATGTTCTGCTGTGCACATGGCAATGCTTTTTATGTTTCTTAGTTTGTATCATATTAGTTTTAGGATTTAAGTTTGTTTCTTATTCCCTTATTTTGCATTTGATTGTAAAATAAACAATTTCCAAAAAAATAAGAAAAAGAAAAGAAGGGACCTTTGAGGGCCTTTCCACCTCTTCAGCCACAATTGTATGATGTATGAGAAAGCTTGAGTAGATGATCTCCAAGCTCCTGCATCACCCTTGCTTTCTATGTTATATTCTAAAGCCCTTTCTAATTCAGACACACTATATTCTATATATGGATCTAATAGTCTGTGTTCCATATTCTAAGGTCTCTTCAAGGACTGACATTTTAGATTGCCCAGATTCTTTCTCCATAGAATGATGGGAAAAATGTAAATAGTAATGAAATAACATTTATATGTTGCTTTATATTTTACAGGGCTCTTTACATAAATTGTCTCCTCTGAGCCTCACCATAGTCCTGTGAGATGGTTGCTATTATTAGTCCATTATTACAGATGAACAGTCTGAGGGACATAGAGGTTAAGTGATGTGCTCAGAATCACACATATGATCAGTATCTGAGGCCGAATGTGGCTCCCGGTATAAAGCTCTATCCTCTGGTCCACCCATCTGCCCCCTGGGATCACTCCAGGTCTAAATTACATGAATGAATGAATTCTCTATATCTCTTTGATGTTTCTTGGATTCTATCAGGTTGCCACCACTATGCCTGTGGAAGTGGGGAATCGGACCACCTTGACTGAATTCATCTTAATTGGCTTCTCAGCTGACCCCCAGATGCAATTGGTTTTCTTTGGAGCTTTTTTGGCTCTTTATTTGGTAACATTGGCAGGGAACATGACTCTAGTTATCTTAATCAGAATTGACGCCCGTTTGCATACACCAATGTATTTTTTCATCGGAAATCTGTCATTTTTAGATTTCTGGTATACATCAGTGTACACCCCCAAAATCCTGGCCACCTGTATTTCAGAAGACAAACGTATATCCTTAGCAGGTTGTGGTGCCCAACTTTTCTTTTCCTGTGTTGTGGCCTACACTGAGTGTTACCTCCTTGCTGCAATGGCCTATGACCGTTATGTAGCAATCTGCAACCCCCTTCTCTATTCAGCTGCCATGTCCAGGTCTCTCTGTGTTGGACTGGTCGCTGGGTCCTATATAGGTGGGTTCTTGAATGCCATAGCCCACACTGCTAACACATTCCGCCTGAAATTTTGTGGGAAAAACATCATTGACCACTTCTTCTGTGATGCACCACCCCTGGTAAAGATGTCCTGCACTGACACACAGGTCTATGAGAAGGTTCTCCTGGGAGTGGTGGGTTTCACAGTTTTGTCTAGCATACTAGCTATTCTGATATCCTACTTCAATATTCTCCTGGCCATACTCCGGATCCGCTCAGCCTCAGGGAGGCGGAAGGCTTTCTCCACCTGTGCCTCCCACATGATCTCTGTCATGGTCTTCTATGGGTCCCTCCTCTTCATGTACTCAAGACCCAGCTCCGCCTATTCCCTGGAAAAGGACAAGTTGGCTGCCCTGTTCTACACAGTGGTGAATCCCTTGCTCAATCCCATAATCTATAGCTTCAGGAACAAGGATGTGAAGGAAGCCTTCAGGAAAGCAATACAGAGAATCAAAGTACCCAGATGATTTTATTCATAGCTAAGATATTTTATCACCTTCCTCAAAACAAGAAACAAATATATAATTTGTTTTAGTGTATTCTTGTTAAATTAATTTTAATATGATAGTTCCTTATATTGATTTAGGAAATTGTTGCAAGAGGCAGCAAAGTTTCAAGTGAAGTATAATTTACTAGAAGACAAGAGAATAGAACTCTACTCTGCACACTGCCGTCAGTGAACTGGACAATAAAGGGCAAGTAATATAACTTTATTACCCTCAGTTTCTTTATAAAGCATGGTTTTGAAATAAATTCTGAAGTCCTGAAATTGAAAAATATTTATTAAAGAAGTAAGAGAGTGGAGATATAACATAATGTTTGTGAAACTCCTCTTCTGGATGTTTTCTTCTTTTACAATTATTGAAAAATTTAAGAGCACCCTGAACCCCATATTAGCTATGGTAGCAGTGTGCTATGGTAGATTGTACCCAACTTTTCATATGAAGACATATCTTTCTGGCCATGAAACCCTGACAATAACTTAACCACTGAGTGCTCTTGGAAACTCTGTAAGATCATAAATTAAAAGGGTGTATTTTAGTGGTAGAGTAAATATCTTCAAGGAGGAGTGATCTAAAATAATGCAACTGAAGTTCTGATCCTTATTCCAATCACAGGAAATTAAAATTTACATTAATTTTACTGAGTAAATATTAGCTCACACATTTATATTTTCAAATTGTTTTAAAATCAAAATAAAAGTTAGCCCAATAATGATTTTTGAGAGAGACAGAGACAAAGACAGAGACACACAGAGAGAGTTATTTTGAGAATAAAATGAAGCTTTCATGGATGCTATTCAGACATTTAGTCATGACAACTCTTTAAGACCCTGTGGATCATACTGTTCATGGGGTTTTCTTGGCAATAATACCAGATTGGTTTGCCATTTCCTTCTCCACTAACTTAAGGCAAAAAGCAGTTAAGTTATTTATTTGCCCAAGGTCATACAGCCAGTAAGCATCTGAGGCTGGATTTGAACTCAAGTCATCCTGACCCCTGGCCCAATAGTCTATCCACTGAGCAATCTAGCTCCCTCAGTATTTGCATAGCACTGTGTAAATCTTCAAGTGCTATTTATGTCTTGTTGTTGTTATTTTAAGCTTCATGTAGTAGAAGTTCCCATTAGTCTAATTTTCTCTGTAAGATTAAGTATCAGGATAAATTGTCCCAAATGATTCTAAAGGGAAAAATAACATTCTTTGTCCTCTTTTATAAAACTAACTTTAGAGTAAATAAGTCATTTTGTCCTATCTACAATAAGAGTATGGATCAGAGGAAAATAAAATATTTTATATCTTAGTAGAATAAAAAATATTCTATCAGTAGTATTGGGTGTGTGGAGACACACTCTTGCTGACCTCCCCACATCCATACTTCTGTATTTTGGTGGGACCTCTCTCTAGAATCCTTTATACAAAATTTTTAAATAAGAGTGGGAGGGAATTATTTTTGGAATTCTTGGCATCATTATGTGTCCCAATCCATTCAGGATTATCCTGTAGCCTTCTCTAATAGTTATATGTCTTTGAACAAAGGTCTTTCTAACGTAATACTCCAGTCTTGTTGTCAACTGATATTCTTTCAAATGACATTACTAAGGTGCTGTTTCTTTAGTTCTGTTGGACCATTTTTTCTAAAGTGTTTTAAAATATTTCAAAAGGCAGGAAAAAAAAGAGAAAGGGAAAAAGAGGGGCGGGAGAGTATGGTAAGACAAAGAGAAAAGGAAGGAGAAAATGAACAAAGGAATGAATGAAGAAATGAAGGAAGAAGAGAGAACAGACATTCAAATACTTTTGGAGTCTTTATACCTTCCAGAGATAAAAAAGATCTATAAAATAAAATATTAGTATTATATAAAGACATAACTTTCAAGAATAAAGAGTGGGAGATATCATTGTATTCTGCACACATCACACCTCAACAGGAGAATTGTGTTCAGTTTTGTTCATCTTAGATTGATAAGGACATTGGTAAGCTAGAAAATACCCAGTTGAAGACAATCAGGAAAGAAGGAAGGAAAGAAAAAAGGAAGGAAGGAAGGAAGGAAGGAAGGAAGGAAGGAAGGAAGGAAGGAAGGAAGGAAGGAAGGAAGGAAGGAAGGAAGGAAAAGAGGGAGTAAGATCCTAAGAGGATTGGTTGGAAGAAGCGTGAATGTTTAACCTAGAGAAAAGAAGACTTAGAGTTGACAGTAGCATAAATACTGTCCTAGAGTATTTGAAGTGTTGTCAAAGAATAATCAAAGAGGAATTAGACATGTCCTATTTGGGTCCAAGATGCAGATGTATATGCAATGGGAAAACTTTTATAGCCTCAAAATTAGACTCAGTATCAAGAGGAAAAATATGCTAACAACAAAAATTCCTCAAAGTAGAACAGGCTGGCTCAAGAGATAATGGATTCTTCCTCCTTATAGGTCTTCAAGTTGAGGCCAGTTGACTACTTATTGAATATATTATAGTGGAGATTGCTTTCACATATGTATTGGACTAGTTGGATCCTAGGTAAACACCACCAAAGTTTCTCTCAACTCCTAAAATTCTAGAATTCTATGATACTTCAGTCTGGAAATTATAGAATTTTCTTCAACAATCTCCCTGTCTTAAGGTTCTTATAAACTGTTTCAATCATTGGTAAAGTTTAGATCCAGAATTATCATACTGTGCAGTCTACTAACAAAGAGGTCTGCCAACAACATGATTTAAGAGAAGGAAGAACAAAACCAACAAGACATTCAGAGAAATACTTTCACCACATCATTAGGGAAGATTTTTAATTATTCTTACAGCCTCTATGCACTCAACTAGTCCATATTTAATATTTACCTGTAGCATAGAGAGCCATTTGTATGAATTCAGAGTGTCTTGCATAGCCCTCTAGCATGTAGCCTGTTATTGATAGCTCATATTTTCATGAAACTTAAAATCTCTAGAAGAGAGAGAGAGAGAGAGAGAGAGAGAGAGAGAGAGAGAGAGAGAGA
>NW_027185804.1:42452198-42472712 GCF_028583685.1 Petaurus breviceps papuanus
AGAGAGAGAGAGAGAGAGAGAGAGAGAGAGAGAGAGAGAGAGAGAGAGAGAGAGAGAGAGAGAGAGAGAGAACAACAATAAAAGATGAAGGTCTTTTCCAGGAAATTGAATGTGTAGTTTAAGGAAATCACTAGTAGTCTTGTTTGGCAGAATATAGACTTTGTTTAAAAGAATAATAAGAAAAAATGTCTGGAAGGACAGACATGAATTTGGTTATGGTAGAGCCTAAATGTCTGATTTTATCCTAGAAACACTAGGAAGACATTGAAGGTTTTGGGCATGGGAGGCACCTCTTCACAACTATCTTTTTGTTCAGGATGCATTGAAAAAGGAAACTAGAAGCAGGAAGACAATTTAGCAGACTATCACCATATTCTAAATAAGAGGTTATGAGATATTAGAACTTAGGAATGGAGAGAAGAGAATGGATGTGAAAGCTGTCATGGAAGCAGTACAAATAAAATTTGGGAATTAATTGGATATGAGGGACATGAAAAAATGGAAACTCCAGGATGCAAAATTAGATAACTAGGAAAATGGTGATAGTGGAAACATTCTCCCAACTTCTCTCCTCAGCTTTTCTCTGGATCATCAATTACTTATTGTACATTTCAAATTTGATAACTCTGAGAAATCTTAAACTCAACATTTCTAAAACCTTAATTCATCATCTTTCTTTCTAAATCTACCTCCCTTCTAAACTTCCTTCTTTCTCTTCAAGGCACCAGCATCCTTCTATTAGCTCATATTTGTAATCAAAACATTATTCTGGACACAACACTCTTCTTTATTCATGTATCAAATCAATGTAAAAATCTTGCTTTTTTTGCCTTCATGGCATCTCTTTATATGTTCACTAGGTTGTTGTTATTGTTGAACTCACTAAGAGATTCAGGATTTCATAAGTATGAATTTCATCTCTACTAAAATAGAATACTTCTATGATACAGAGTACTACTAAGCCCTTCTATGACTTAGTAAAGGATATCCTCCTTCTCTGAGGGAAAGTCATACCCTTGTGTCTAACAATCTAGTGCAGGGGTTCTTAACCTTGGGTCACAGATCCTCAAGAGAATCAAGGATAGAGTACAGGAGGTACATGAACTTGCATGAAGAAAATTACATTCTATTTCAAAATAAATGTTTTTCTTTATAATCATATGAATTTTATTTAATTAATACAATAATGTTATTTTTTTAGAAAAGAACAATAGGCTTCCCTTAACTGCCAAAAGGTCCCAATACACACATATAAAGATAGACAAACACACTTTAAAAACTCTTACTCTGGGGCGGCCAGGTAGCAGAGAGAGTAAGAGCACTGGCTCCAGTGTCGGGATCACCTGGGGATCAAATCCAAGCTCAGACACTTAGCACCCACCCAGAAACACCTGGCCGTGCAACCTTGAGCAAGTTACTTAACCCTGATTGCTTTAAAAAAAACTTACTCTAAATTTGAAACTATACCCCAATAGTTATTAAAAATGTGAATACTTTTTGACCCAGTAATACCACTTTCTAGGGCTGCATCCTAAAGGGATCATACAAGTGGGAAATGGACCCATATTTATAAAAATATTTATATCAGCACTTTTTGTGGTGGCAAATAATTGGAAGTCAAGGGGATGCCTATCAATTGTGGAATTTCTAAACAAGTTGTGCTATATGAATGTAATGGACTACTTTTGTGCTATAAGAAATGAGGAGCAGATGGACTTCATAATAACTTGGGGAGACTTATATAAACTGAAGCTGGGTGAGGAGAGAAGAACCAGGAGAACATTGTACAAAATTACAGACATATTGTATCTGTGATGACTGACTTTGATAGACTGGGCTCCTTTCAGCAATGCAGGGTTATAAGACAACTCCAAAAGACTATTTACGGGAGGGGATATCCACATCCACAGAAAGAATTGCCGAGTCTGAATGCAGATTGAAACAAACTACTTGCTTTCTCTCTTCTTCTTTTTTTTGCTTTGTTTTTTTTTGTTTTTTGCTTTTCCTTTTTTCTCATTGTTCATTCCTTTGGTTATAATTCTTCTTTACAATTTGACTAATGTTTAATGTGAAGGTATATGTGGAACCTATATTGGATTGCATGCTGCCAAGGGGGAGGAGGGGGAAATAGAGGAGGAAAGGGAGGGTGAGACAGTTTGAAACTTAAGTGATTGTGAAACTGAATGCTGTAAACTAAAAATAAACAAATAAATGTATTTTTAATAATTAACTTTATTTTAAAATTAAAAAGAGAACTCTTGCTCTAGTAAGTTGTTTCTCCTTATAAAATTCGGCTGGTCCTTAGATGACACCTATGGAGTTTCCCCTAAGTCCTGCCTTCAAACTTGTTAGGATCCAAACTTGTTAGGATCTTCCAGAATCTATCTCACATGGGAACCCAAGGTCCTCTCCATTCCATGAATAGTTTGAGAATAAGGATCTTGATAGCTGATATCGGCAATATAATCCACATATAACATAATATAGGAACACACAAAAAATAATAGTCTTATTATTTTAGAAATCCTGCCTTTGTCTGGGTGTAATGTATAGTAACCTTAGGCTAAAAATACTCACTATAGATATAGTAATAGGAGTTTGTTGTTCAGTTGTTTTAGTCATGTCAGATTCTTTGTGATCCTATTTGGGGTTTTCTTGGCAAGGACACTAGAATGGTTGCCATTTCCTCCTCCAGATCATTTTTACCTCATTTTTCATTATGAGGAAATGGAGACAAACAGGATTAAATTATTTCCCCAGGATTACAGATAGGCTGGAGCCTAGATTTCAACCCAAATCTTTTGACTCTGTGCATAACACTCTATCCACTGTTCCATCTAGCTGCTAGCTTTTATATGGCACTTTATGGCTTGCAGAGTTCTTGAGAATAATTGTCTCTGTTTAGCCTCACAATAACCCTGAATGGTAGGTCCTGGTATTATCATTATTCTATAACAATTATTACCTTCTACCAATGAAAGAAGTGGGATAGAGTTTTAGTGCCTTGCTCAGAAGTAAGTAGTTAGTGAGGCTAAATTTTAAGTCTTTTTTACTCCAGGTTCAAAATCCTATCCACTGTAGCAGTTGGATTTATTGAGTGAGTAATGAATTAATTTGGTCAAGTGCTTAAGTATATTTGTGCCTTACAAAATTCTTATTTTAATTGAACTTTTTTGAAGACTACTTTGTTTAAACTCCCATGTTTAGCCCTCAGTGGCAATGATTTCGTTTATTCTCCAAGATAAAAAATTATCAAGATTGATCTGACTTCCTAATAAAACCGAATCTTAAAGTAGATTGGATAAATAAAGAGTAAAATGCAATGCACCCACTCCTTATACATTTCCAAAATGTGGGGCTTACTCATTTCTAAAATTTCTATTACTTTAAAAAAATAAAGTTCTATTCTGAACTATTCTATTGTCAAGATACCCAAAGAGAACCATAGAAACTGTTCTTTAGGAAGTATGGCAAAGTTGAGTGGTGAGGAAGGAACAAGGGACTATTGTGATTTTACCAGTTGACAAAGATCTCAAAGAAATTATAGAAACCTTGGCTTCATGGAAAAGTCTTTCCCAAGAAGAATGTCACACATTGGGCTGACTATTATGCTTCATTGATGAAAATCATCTTTCATGTTGTTGAGAATACATTTACCTTGATTTCTTCATTCCTTTATTTAATGGTTCTTAACATTGTATGAAGGTATTTGGTGACCCTGACTATGGGGAAAATTAGATTTCTATTGTCTATTTAGGTTTCAAGTCGAATTGGTGGAATTTTAAAATTGCATGCCATGTACTAACAGGCCCTCATAAGGGCACCAGGACTCAGAAAAGTAAGTAAAACAATTAAGCTCTCTGAATGTGCAATTTTATATCTATCAATCATCAGCAAATAAGCAGAATAAACCTGTTTTAGTGGATGTGAATATAACATAGATAGGCTCTGGGATCACTCTAAGAATTCAAACTCAGATTAGCAGGTTGAATCCCTGAAGAAAGGCTAATTCTCCTCCCCATTATGGTTCTAGGATAAATGCAAGAGGTTAGGGTATCTTTCTAGTATCGTCACTTATGATACCCCATCTGGTGTACTTTATATCATTCACCCTGTTATTTTCTTTTCGGTATCATCTAATAAATAATTAGAACCTCTAATATCAATTTAGCTGATTAACAACAATTAACTGTTATAAAAGGATATTTAATGAGAAGATACATCAAAAACTAAAATACAAGAATATGGCCCCACCCCACAACAGGGAATTCCCTCTATATGCCTCAATAGGGAGGTAGATAAAATCAGAGGATACAGGGCACAAACTTGAAATGGTTGTAATAAAATATCTAACCCCCCCCCAAAAAAAAAAAAGATCATTTCTTTTTTTTCCCACCTGGGCCTCTGTGGAAAGTAGGGTCAAATTTAAAGTAGTAACTACAAAGCCTTCCTTTCACTGGGTTCGCTTTTGAATATAGCACAGCTTATAAGCAAGTCACTCCATTGTTGGCAGGTCATTGAGTGTCAGCTGCCAGGTCAACTCATTGCTGGGATGGGCTAAGCAGCTTACTTCTTGGATATGAGCTCACTCCATGGGCTTGGCTGCTGTGACTACTAAAGGCTCCACTATGAACTCCCATCACTCAAACATTCAGAGTTCATAAGGTTTTTCTATCTCCTAATCTCACTGACCTAAGAAGAGGAAATAATAAACAAAATGAAAAAAAAGTAAAAAGTATGTTCAAACCACATGACAGCTTCCTCAACAGAAGGTTCATGACTCTCCCTCCTCACTCAAAAGCTACCGTGGAGAGGAAGAGAGAGTTAATCAATTTGTTTCTTTTGTATTCACCGTCATTTCTAACTCAAGACATCAAAACAGCAAAGCTTCCATTGAAGTCCAAATGGTGCCATAAAACATTACTTTCCTTGAGTTCAAAGCTTTGGGACCCCAAACCCACTGAAATTATCTAATGTAGGATGTGGCACCTGAGTAGTGCTTTGAAGTTGGCTAGAGGTTGTATGAGGTAGAAATAAAAAGGAAATATACTCTAGACTCGCTGGGAGTAGGGGAAGAGGTGAGCCTTTGCAAAGGTGCACAGACAAGAAGATGGAATGCCTTATTTATGTATGGGAAACAGCTATCTTTACATCGTGAGTGGAGTCACTTTATCTGTATAAGTCTCAGTTGATTCACCTGTAGCATAGGGAGGAGAGAAATAGTACAAGTTCAGCTTTAGATATTTAATAACTATGTGGCCCTAGGTAAGTTATTTTATCTTTCTAAGCTTTAATTTTCCCATTATTAAAATAAGGAAAAATAATTGTACCTACTTAACAGAATTGTTGTGAAAAGCCAAACTAGATTATATATGTAAAACATTTTTCAATTAAAAAATACTACATAAATGTTAGTTTATTATTATTATTATTACTTAGTTTCCTTTGTAGAAAGATCATAAGAATGATGAAAAGGCACCTAAGAGGTGATATGTCAACCACTTATATATATATATATATGCACATATATATACACACACATATATATATATATGTCTTAAGAAGACACCTCCACAACATCTTACCTTTTGCTCAAAGACTACCAAAACTCTCATATGAAAGGCAGGGAACCTGAAAACCAGAGAGTTACACTCTGTTCTTTAACTTCCCCAAAGGACACAAAGGTAGCAAGGATCAGAGCTTGAATTTGAACGTGGGATCTTTGATTCTAAAGCCTGTGGTCCCTTCATGTTGTCACAATGCCTGCTGGTGGGGAATGGTGAGTATTTTGGTTTGGATGTGTATATGTAGCTAAAAAGACATATATAGGATAAATGAGAACTTCTACATTCAGTTTACATACAAGAGCAGGATAAAAATAAATGAACCTAAAGTACTCAAAAAGAAAAAAAAATCTAAGAGAAGCTACAGGCAATTTAGTCATGGTTAGAAAAGTCTGTAATGCAGAATTTTCTTTCAGACTTCTAAGCATCTCATTGAACACCTTCAAGAACACATATGATGCCTATTGTTTTTTTTTTTCAATTATTTTATGGTAGGGACCATATCTTGGTATGGGTTTGCTACTGAGGTACCTTTCAACCCTAAAATTCTGTGATTCTCTGATGATTTGATCTATGGAATTGGTGCAAGTATTCATGAATGAATGAGTGAAAAAATTTAGTCAAATGCCTTAAATTAATTATAGCTTATTTCTTTTTTTTAATTTAATGCTTTATTAAATTCTAGTTTACATCATTCATTTCCACAAGATTTTGAATCACAAAATTTCTCACCATTTTCCCCCTACTCACCAACCCCAAAATAGTGATCCCATGGGAAATGCCCTCCTCCCATCTGCTCTCTCCCATATCTTCTCCCATACCCCCTCTGACTTTCCAGTAGGGCATGGTGGATCTCTATACCCCAGTGCTTGTATGTCTTATTTCCCAGTTGCATGTAAAATATATTGTTAATAATAAATATATATATATGATATTTTATTTTAAAATTTGAATTCTAGATTCATTCCTTTCCTCCTTTGTCACCCAGCCTTACTGGGAAGATAAGAAATTCAGTATAGGTTTTACATGTGTAGCTATGCAAAACATTTCCATAGTGGATATATTATAAAATACTGACTGTATTTCCCTCCCTCCAATCCAACCTCCCACTTGTTCTATTCTCTACTTTGACCCTGTCCCTTTTCAAAAGTGGGTGCTTCCACCTTCCCTGACCCCCAGCCTGCCCTCCCTTCCATCATCCCCCCTCTCATACCCTTCCCCCCTACTCTACTGTAGGGCAAGATACCTCATTTAGTGTGTATGTCATTCCCTCCCTAAGCCAAATTCAATGAGTATAAAGTTGACCCATTCCCTTTTGCCTTCCTGTTCTTCCACTCATTATAACTAATTTCCCTTGCCTCTTTCTATATGAGAGAGTTTACCCCATTCTGTCTCTCCCCATCTCCTCTCATTATGTTCTTCTCTGATCTCTTAATATCACCTTTTAAGTATCATCCCTTCCTATTAAATTGGTCCTGTGCCCTCTATCTATGTATACCTGTACATACATATGTATATATACATATATACACATTCACATATATAGTCATATGCCCATATACCCTCCTATATAGACATATATAAGTATACACACACATATATGCATATACATATACATTTCTATTCTCTTCAACTATTCTCATAATGAGAAAAGTTTCATCAGTTACAATTATCGTTTTTCCTTGTAGGGATATAAAAAGTTCAACTTTGATAAGTTCCTTATGATTTCTTTTCCCTGTTTACCTTCTCATTCTTCTCATGCTTCTTGTATCTGAATGTCAGATTTCCTATTCAACTCTGGTTTTTTCATCAAGAATCCTTGAAAGTCCTCTATTCCATTGAATGACCATATTTTCCCCTGAAACATGATACTCAGTTTTGCTGGGTAGGTGATTCTTGGTTTTAATCCCAGCTCCTTTGACCTCTGGACTATCATATTCCAAGCCCTTCAATCCTTCAGTGTGGAAGCTGCCAGATCCTGAGTCATCCTAATAGTGTTTTCACAATATTCAAATTGTTTCTTCCTGGCTGCTTGTAATATTTTCTTCCTTATCTGGGAATTCCAGAACCTGGCTATAATATTCCTAGGAGTTTTCTTTTTGAGATATTTTTCAGGAGGTTATTGGTGGATTCTTTCAACCTCTATTTTGCCCTCTGGTTCTAAAACATCACGGCAATTTTCCTTGAGAATTTCTTGAATGATTATTTCTAGGTTCTTTTTATGATCACGGCTTTCAAGTAGCCCAATAATTTTTAAATCATCTCTCTTGGGTCTATTTTCCAGGTCAGTGGTTTTCCCAATGAGATATTTCACATTGCCTTCTATGTTTTTTTTCATTTGTTTGGATCTGTTTAATACTATTTTGATTTCTCATGAAGTCACTAGCTTCCATTTGCTCCAATCTAATTCTGAAAGAATGATTATCTTCAATGAACTTTTGAGATTCTTTTTCAGCTGGCAAATTGGGCTTTTTAAGGCATTCTTCTCCTCATTGTCTTTTTGAGGCTCTTTTGCCATTTGAGTTACTCTATTTTTTAAGGTGCTATTTTCTTCAGTCAGGTTGTTGACTCCCATTTCATAATTTTCTTGCATCACTCTCATTTCTTTTTTTTCTTCCACTTCTCTTATTTGGTTTTCAAAATCCATCTTAAACTCCTCTATGGCCTGTAACCAGCTTGTATTTTTCTTGAAAGTTTTTGGTGCAGTACTGGGGCCAGCGAAGTTGCTGGGCTAGAGAGCGGTGAGAATAATGAGATGGGAGTGTAGTCAATAAGTCTGTTTATTACAGGACCATTTCATACAGAGTGAAAGATTCAAGGAGCTCACAGAATCTTTATGCCCCCAAGAGAATGTAGACACCCCAAAAGAATTCAGACAATGTAGAAAGATCCTGCATCAAAGTGATGCAGATAATGTAGAAGGAGCCTCCCTTAATCCTGTTCACTATTTACCCTTGCTTAAGGTTAGTTACTTATCAGGTTATTATGCTAGGACCTTATCCAGAAGCATAAATAAAAAAGATTACATGACCTCTTGCTTATCTGCCTGGTAACCTTTGCAGATAACTGTATAGGACAGAGGAATATACCATAGCGAGGTCAAGGGACCCCAAAACGTTCCCTTCATAATATATTCTCTTGCTTGTCTGCCCTGTAGATTTTCAGATAATAATATAGGGAAGAGGAACATTTCATTAGTGAACCCAAGAAACTTTCTGAAAGTTCGCTACAGTGCAGGAGTTCTGGCTTTGCTGTCTTCTTCCTGTTCCATTCTTTAATCCCTTTTGCCCCCAAAATAGGAGTATAAAGTTGGATTTCTCTGCTTGTTTTTCTTCCCTCGTTTGCTCATGTTGCCACTCAATTATTTGACTTTTGGTCTTTTGCCACAGTAGCACTCTGCTACTTCCCAAATGCTGGGGTTTTCTCAGCTGCTGAAGGTATTAGTTCGGTGCCCTCTCTGAAGTCTCCACATGCTCTGGCAAGCTGGTCTCACACCCCAGGACCTCCACCCTAGACAACAATCCAGATTCAAACAGGTTAAAGCAAGAGAGATTACCCCCTCAGACTGGTTGCTTGGTTCCTCACACTCTGCAAGCCAGGAGCTAAAGGTGCCATGTGGCTGCGGCTACATGGTCGCTGGGCCTCAGCCCTGGGAGCAAAGACCAACCACACTCCCAACTATTGGATCCCAAAGTCCACACTGCACTGAACTCTCACTTTGTCCTTAGCATCTATGTGTTGATAATTATGGAAATTGCCGCAGCTGCTGGTGATCTGAAGTCCCTCCAGCGGGTTGCTGGTCAGGCCTGCCCTGAGGCAAAAATTTTGGGCTTGAGGGGGGTGGGCTCTGTTCCAGAGCACTGTGCTGACCACTTCCTGCCAGCCTCCTGGGATGTCTTCAGAGGGAGGTTAGCTTCTCTGTGTCATTTTGTGGGTTCTGTAGCTCCAGAATTTGTTCAGAGTCACCTTTTACATGAATTGAGGGAGGTGGGAGTCTGAACTCTGAGGAAGTCCTGTTTCTACTCCTCCATCTTGACTCTGCCCCCACATATTTATTTTTTTCACAGTTAATTATAATATTTTATTTGGTACCAAGTCTGTTTAAGAGCATGCCCTCAGTGCCCAATTTAAATGACTTTGTTAATATACAGAAGAAATCAACCACCAAAATAATGACTTCCTAATGAAATATGTCTTAGCTTGAAAGGCATAAAGAAGAAATTGCATTCCTCTTAAACATTTCTGAAATTGCACATAGCAAGGGGTGAGTGAAAACTGCTTTATGGGATTTTCACTTCTTTTTGAAGAAATGTATTTCTAAATGAATTCTTCCTATATTAATATGACCATAAAGAAGTAATGAGAGGCTTAGTGAGCCATGAAAATTTATTCATAGAAGAAGGGACCAAGTAATATCTTGGTTTTACCAGTTGAAAAACTTTCAAATACCATATAAAAAGAGGTGGGTGCAATTTTAGTGTATAAAACCAACTAGAGGGTTGTTGCAGTAGTCAAGGAAAGAGGTGACAAGAGTCAGAATTAAGGTTGTAGCAGTAGGAATGGAGAGCAGAAAATAAGAGAAATGTTGGGAATGTAGGAATGGAAAGTTACCAGTGGGTTAGAATTGTGTAGTGAGTAGGAGTAAGAATATTTGAATGGCATCCTGGTTGTGAGCATGGGTAACTGGGAAAATGATGTCCTCAAAAGGAATGGGGAAGTTCAAGAGGGAGAAGGATCTTTTGGAAGGGAAAGCTAATAAGTTCTATTTTGCACATGTTGAGTTTGAAATGCCTGTTGGGACATCCAGTTTGAAATTTGCAAGAGGCAGTTAGAAATGTGTGACTGTAGCTCATCAGAAACAGTAGGGTGAGATATATCCATTAAGGGTTCTTTTCTATAGTGATAATAATTTAGCCCATGGGAGCTACTGAGATCACTAAGTGAGAGAGTACACAGCAAAAAGAAAAGGCAGGCCAGAACAGAGATTTTAAAGACCTTCAGAGTGACACACTTACATCACATACATTAATTGTATTGTTACATCGATGACGAAACAGCAAAGCACACTAAACAAAAGCTCTCAGAGATATGAGAAAGCAGGGTGATGACCTAGAATGAAGAGAATATAATATATTGGAAGGTTCTCTATCCTTGTATATGAAAGGCTTCAAATTTCAATTCTGATACTTATTAACTGAGTGTCCAGGAACTCACTCATTTTCTCTGAGCTTTATGTTTCTCATCTGGAAAATGGGTCTAATTGTGTTAGTGATGCCTAATTCATATGGTGGTTGTGAAGAAAGAATTTTGTAAAACTTGAAATAATTATATACATACACACCTCTGTATACATCCACATGTCTGCAACTATAGTAATATTTACATATGTATATATGATTTTGAGTTTATATATATATGAAATATATGTTCATAGTTATATATTAATAATATATGAATATTTATGTCTACATATGAAGATATAAAAAGGATCTGTGGTTTCACCAGTGTAAGAAGGATCTGTGGTTTCACCAGTGTAAGAATTCCTCCACCAATGTATATTGCAACTAGTATATGACTTTAAAAAAACGGCCTTAGGGAGGACCCTTGATAGCCTATATAAATATGAAATACTTTTAATTAAAGTGGAAAAATAATATCATGTGATGGACTTGAAACCAGAATGATATGGATTCAAATATGGCTCTGGTGAAGTCATTTTACCTTTATAGGCCTCAAGTAACTCCCTGGGACTAATCCACTGACAAAAGTAGGGATGGAGTCAATCTACTGAGGGTCAATTTAGTTGACTGATTTGTACTTCACTGGTATTTCTCAAAGAGCCTACACAGGCAATACAACCAGATGAGGAAACAAGAAGGAATCTAAACATTTCATTGACACTCATAATCAGCTTGTTCCTAGAGTTATCCATTTATCACATAATTTAAGAGTATATGTATGTAAATATAAGGAGGTTCATTAAAAGGCAGCATTAAAGAATTTGTAATTATAGTTCTAATTCTACAATTCCATTTTGTTTTAAGTTTTAGTTTCACTCTCTGGTAGACACTAGACTTCATATTAGAAGCTGATTTAATGCAGTGCCTAGTTGAGCGCTGTAACAACAATGTGATATTCACAGTGCCCACGTGGCTATGAATATGCTGGTATAGTTGTGAATCACAAAACATAACAGGCTATCCACATGGCAGACAGGACAAAAAGCATTTATTCACATACCAGAAACCCAAATCCCAAAACCAGAAGGCCATACCTGTTACAGTTACCATGAGGTTGGTACACATAACCAATGCAGTGAACACCCACATTCCCAAGCTTTCCCAAACCTTCCCTCCGTCAGGTCTTCAAAACAAAACAGACTCCCTCAAGCAGTGTCCCTCTCTCACTCATGGTAGCTCCTCAGCCTCTGTGCTTCTTCCAGCATTTTTGGCTGGATCTTAGCTTGTGCTTAGCTTTTTGTCCTGGTCATTAGCTCCTCCCTGTCCCTTCCCTTATTGTTTCATCAGCAAGTTCCTCCCACCATGGGATTCACAAATTCTGTTTCTTAACAGAGACTTGACATAATCAAGGGCAAAGTTCAACTTGAAACAAGGTTCTAAGTACTTTGTTGATTGCCATTACAAGGGGCAGGGAAGATCTTAAAATCACCATTACTATTACAAGCACAGATTGGCTGAATTCACAGGATTGATGACATGTACCAGGGACTCTCTTTTGCCTGTCACAGACTTTGTCCTGAATCCATTGAACTTGGGTAACGAATCTTCTTGAGAATTAGGCTTCCAAGTGCTTCCTTCATTCAACCTTTCACACCTCAATACCCTAAAGAAGGTTGCCATTTATACAATCGAGTATAATAGAAATAAATACTTTAGTAGTTAGCAAATACACAACTCTTTAAAGTTTATAAAGTGATTTGCAAATAAGATCTCACATTTAACTATATAGCAACCTGGCAAGCAGGTGTTATTATTATCTTTATCTTACAGAAAAGGAAAATGAGGGAGACAGAAGTAGAAATAGCTAGTAAGTCACTAGGTTCATATATAAGCTTGTTTCTTTTTGACTCAGTCCAGTGCTCTGTCCATGGTGTCAGCAAGCTGTGTGGTCTCCAGTCTACAGTTTTCCTCAGAAGAGGGTGAAGCAAAAAAGCACCCAGTGTATAAACATGAGTCATATGTAGAATATCTGTTTATTTTTGGACAGAAAATAATAAAGTAATAAAAAATCATGAAATGATTACAATAGAGTCCTGTTACTATCACTGTTAGTACAGGCTGTGGGAGGCTTTTTTCAAGATTTGTTGGGACACAGTTTCTTTACAAGGCTACTAGGGTAATTAGTCAATTTACAATTTGCCTCTACTGAGCACAGTCCAATCAAAGACCAATGAGGATTTCCTTTCCAGTGGCCTTATTTTCTCTCTAATGGAGATGCTTTAATTGATGCCAAATATTGATATTAATAATTATTGTTGTATTCATATTATCTATACCAATTATTAACAATACCAAAAGTTATTTATATTAATCATTAAAATATCAATAACTTATAATAATAACAATAGATACTAGTCTACTCTCAAAGCTGCTACTGGAGCCATTATGTTACAAATGCACCTGTTCTGAAACTCTAGGAGTTTCCGTAAGTCAACAACAATTTCTTAATCACCTACTATGGGTCTGTCACTGTATTAAGTATTGTTAATATGAAGAAGGAACAAGATGGTCCCTGCCCTCAAGGAGCTCACAGTCTTATCAGGAAAACTCCATATAAACAAACAATATATAGTATAACTGAAGATAATTGACAGAAGGAAGGCATGAGAATTAAGAAAAACTGGAAAAAGCTTATAGTAGGTGAGATTTTAGTTTGAACTTAAAGTAAACCAGACAAGCCAGAAGGAAGAGATGAGGAGGGAGAAGATTTCAGGCATGGGAAACAGTGAGTGATGATGTTAATATGGGAGAGACCTCTGGGGAGTAACAACAGTAAATCGCTAGTTTACTATTAGTATATTTTTCAGGTTGAATCGTGTATTTGAGCCATCAAGTGTCCTATCATTATCAATAATTTGGGGATAGTAAATATCCAGGGAATGTGTCTAACATAGATAAAGCAGCTAAGCGGCACAGTTAATAAAGCACTGGTATTTAAATTTGAGTTCTAAATCAATAAAGTGTAAATTGTGAAGTAAAATTTTTGAGAAAACAATACTGAATGAATATATATATGTACACATATATATACATACATATATAGATGATAAATTTGAAAGATTTTGAGTTCTGCCTTGTCATATTTTAAAATATTTAGCTTTTGACTTTTCAGTTTGTATTGGAATCTCTTAAATATGTCAACATAATAGTTTCCCCACTGATAATCAGAAAAGTTAAATGATAATGGAGCCAATCCTAATTTAGAAAAGCACTCAGTCATTTTTTCTATGTCTACTTTGGCAAATAGTAGATTTTTAACCAGAAGAACTCATTTATGAGTCAGATTCTCATAGATTTTTTTTTCACTTTTTTGGAGGGCAATTGGGGTTAAGTGACTTGCCCAAGTTCACACGGCTAATTTTTGTGTTACGTGTCTGAGGCAGGATTTGAACTCAGGTCCTCCTGATTCCAGGGCTGGTGCTCTATTCACTGTGCCACCTAGACACATCCCCTCATAGATTCTTTTTGAAAGATTCTTTCTTTAACTTGTTATCAGTGTTTATGACAGGTACAGAGTTTAGATAAAGATAGAAACAGCCAAGGGTATTTAAAACCTAAATTCTCTTAAGTTTCAAGTAAATTATGGGTTCCCAGTTTGGTGCCTCCCTTACAGCTCTGTTACTGATTAGATCAGAAGCAAAAAGTTCCAGCAGGTTTTCACCACATGAACTAATTGTTGTAGAAGTAAACTTTGAGATATATGAAAATGTTGTATTGGGATCTGTTTCATAAAAGATTTTAACAGAAACATCTAGGAAGTATTTATAAGTAACTTGGAATCAGAAAGGAAATCCATTGAAATGGTGCTCCTGAAGACATTATGATACTACCCCAAGAAAAGTGTCAGGGACCTGATGACCGCGTGGCTCTGAGATCCAAAATGAAATGTGTTGATTGAATAGACATTGGGAATGGGTTACCAAATTGCAGAGGAGGCTTAATGTTTGTTAGTGTTGATGTTTATCGTACTGATTTGGCTTTTTGTTTCTCTGTACCTGTATACTAAGTTCTCTCAGTTATCTTAGTGTTATATGAATTTCCTCTCTGAATTTGTCCCTTGTTTTAAACATTCTTACTATGCCTTGTGTTGTGATTGGTCAATGATTCTGGTCTACTTTGTGATTGCAGCTGTTGTGTATGACCCTTAATGTATTGTAAATTTCTCAAGCCCCATTTCTTTGTCTCTGACTTCAGTTCAGAAAATCTGGCTCCCTGAAGTCCTGGGCTCATTTGCTCAGGTTATCCTTTGGAAATGAGGTCATTTGTTAGCTTTCTGTTTGTTAACTTTTATCCTTATAACATGTTTTTTTTTTTTTACCTTTGCCTTTGGATGCTCTGCCCAGGTGGCCTCCAAGATAATGTTTTACCAGGTGTGGTTATCAATGTGCCTAGAGGCTACCTTGACCACAAGGGGGATTGTTGTCCTGAAGTCAACAGCCTTTCTTCTTGAGTTGCCATATTTTCCATAGGTGGGCTCTCAGTGTGTCGTTGAGAATCAAACCAGCTACAATATTGGCACCAGTCAGTCTGTACCATATAGATAAAGTGTTTGTATAGCTGAGACCCTTTCAAATAAGAATATCATCCCCTCCATGATCCAATGTTCCCAAGCACTCCTAGTCCCTCTAGCTACCCCTCCCCCAATGCTCCCTTCCTTTTCCTATGTCACTCCCATTTGGGAAGGGATTACCCTCCACTCCTCTCATGAAAATTCTTTATGTAACTCATAAATATTCAAGCTTCTGCCTATATTGTGAACTCCTTTGTACTTGGTATAGGAGTTCTACATGCACATTGATTTATCTTGTAAAAAATCCAGTTTCAACACATGTCTCATTGACTTCTAATTTTTTGGCTATCAGAATGTTAGATAAGAAGATTGAATTCCAAATCTCCTTTCAGCCATTGATAAGCTGTATGACCCTAGGCAAATGTCAACCTCTCAGTCTCACTTGCTTTATCCATAAAATAGGAAATATAATAAAAGCATCTACTTCACAGGGTTGTGAGGATGAGACAATGAATGTAATGCACTATGCAAATGTTAATGCATTAATAAATGTTAATTAATATAATTGCTCCCCACTTCCTGTAAGAGAAAGAATAGAGTAAAACTCCATGAAGAAGTGAAAGGGACCTCAGTGGTTATCCAGACCAACCCTAACTGAACAGGAACTGCTTCCACAACATCCCCAACAAGGTGTCATAGAACCCTTTGTTAAAGACCTCCAGCATGATTATTTTAAAGATGAGGAGACTCAGAGAGATGAATTAGCTTCCTCAAAATGACATAGGTAGAAAGGAGCAGAGGTGGGATTTGAACCAAAATTTGATTCTGAAACTAATTACTACAATATTTGCTGATGAAGATCTTTTCTGTAGGTAGTTGGGAGAAAAATAAAACAGGTGTGGTATCACTGGGGTTTTTAACACAGAAAATGGGTATACACCAATTTAGATCAACACATTTATATATACATAAATACATATATATGTATATATATACATATAGAAAGAACTTACGTTCCTGATAGCAGACAAGATGGCGGAAGTGGAGCAGAAGAAGAAGCGAACCTTCCAGAAGTTCACCTACCACGGCGTGGACATGGATCAGTTGCTGGACATGTCCTATGAACAGCTCATGCAGCTGTACAGCGCTTGACAGCGACGGCGACTCAACAAGGGTCTGAGGCACAAACAGCATATCCTCCTGAAGCGCCTGAGGAAGGCCAAGAAGGAGCCCCCCTTCCCCCCCATGGAAAAGACTGAGGTAGTGAAGACACATCTTCAAGACATGATTATCCTGCCTGAGATGGTGGGAAGTATGGTGGGCATCTATAATGGCAAGACCTTCAATCAGGTAGAAATTAAGCTCGAGATGATCGGACACTACCTGGGCGAATTCTCTATCACCTACAAGCCTGTGAAACATGGATGACCTGGTAATGGAGCCACCCACTCTTCTCGTTTCATCCCTTTCAAGTAACCCAGATCCCAACAATAAAAACAAGAAGATTCTTCAAAAAAAGAAAAAGAAAGAATTTAGACAGTGATAATTTTATAGATGTTAGATACATAGATGATTTGTTTGTTGTTGTTGAGTCATATCCATCTTTTGTGACCCCATTAGGGATTTTCTTGACAGAGATACTGCAGGGTTTTGTTATTTCCTTCTCCAACTCATTTACTCATTTACTGAAGTAACCAGGGTTAAATAACTTTTCCCGGGTCACAAAGCTAGTAAGTTGTCTGAGGCTGAATTTGGTCTCAGCTCTTCCTGATTCCAGGTCAGATACTCTATTCAGTGTGCCACCTAGCTTCCCTACATAAATGATACATACATAAAAGCATTTATTTACACAATGAGTGCCATGAATTTTAATAAGTGCACAAACATACCAGTGCAGGATGGAATAAGGGTAACTCGAAGGTGCTTGAAGAAATGGAAGCTATCAGAGAGGAGCAACAAAGTTTTGGGATGAGGAAATGTTCCCTTTGTCCTAAAATCTTCCTACCAAAATTTGCCTGAATCTTGGATTATATTTATTTTCCTATGTGTTACTTCCTTCCATTTCCTCTTTAACAGAATTTAACAAATTTCTTGAAGACAGGATCAATGCCATTTTTTAATCTTTGCATCCCCACAGTATTATTTACTGAAACAAAATGTGAGAATAATCTTAAGAATAAAGAACTTAAGAATAAAGCCTCAACCTCTAATTCTCACTTTGACTCTGTGACCACCTTCTTTTACATGCTGCCCTTCCCCGACACATGCTTAGTTTTATAAGTTTAGACTGTAGGATCAAAGGGACAACGCCACTCAACTGGAACCCTTATGAAGTCTCACAGCAGAATTAAAAATTAATTACATAGTTCATAATTATGGAAGGGAAGTTTTGGGATTCATGTTGGTGGGGATGGGGAGGAAAGAACCATTCTAACCATGAGAGTTCTCCAGAAACAACATGGGATAACCTTGGAATTGACTTAATAAATGTCACATTATAATATTTCTTACTTTTGCTTCCACATTGAGCAAATGATTCATATTTAATTCATTCATCCTTCATTCATTCATTCAAATTATTAATTTGTCTAAATGGGAAGAACAGTGTTGGAAGCACAAAACTGCTCACAAGGGCATGGTTAGACTGTGGAAGTTGCATAGAGGTTTGGGACTGGTAAGATGAGAGAAAGACTCCATATCATAGGTAGAGTCCAATTTTCCACAGATGGAGATGATCAAAGATTTTGGCCATGGAGAAGAGACTATGGGAAATGACAGGGAAATCTTGTCTCTATGAAGATAAAAACAAAAAGCTTATTTCTGAGACCTAGGGTCAAAAGAGTGGCCAATACCATTCCTATCAAATAACAATATTGACACAGGGATCTTTTTTCAAGGAAACATTAAATAATTTGTGATTATAGAAACTAAGTATACAATTATGTTTTTCTCCAAAGAAAATTTTCACTTATTCCTCTGTTGGTTGCTATAGCCTAAATTATCTCAAATCTCATAATTCCGTTCTTCAGGAAAACAAAATATGGTAGGCCATAGGGTATAATTAAAAAAAAAACACTCTCCAGAACAATCACAACTTCACATGAAATCATAACTTCACACCAAATATTCATGTTGTTCTAATAGAAAAGCAAAAAAAAAGTTTTGTTATTTTTTTATCCAATCGAAGCTGTCATCTTTAAGAGCTTCCTCAGGGCTTCTTTCACATCTTTGTTCCTCAGACTATAGATCATAGGGTTCAACATGGGGAAGACAACAGTATAAAATAAGGAGACAATTTTATCTTGCTCCAGGGAATAGCTGGATTTGGGACGATAATAAATGTAAAGTATGGAGCCAAAATACAAAGTGACAGAGATCAAGTGAGAAGAACAAGTAGAGAAGGCTTTGAGTTGACCCTGGGTGGAGCGAATCTTCAAGATGGAAACAATGATGAATAGATAAGAGGCCAGGATGAACATAATGGGTGTAAGGACATTGGAAGCTAACACAAAATAAAGAAAAGTGTGATAATTGGCCTTCACATCACATGCCAGCTTCACCAAGGGTGGCAGGTCACAGAAGAAGTCATCAATAACATTATCCCCACAGAAAGTCATGGTGAATGTTTCATATGTAAAGATGCCACAGATAACAAAGGCTCCAAGATATGAAGCTGCCACCAGTCCCACACAGACCCTTTGAGTCATGACTTGAGCATAGAGCAGTGGTTTGGAAATGGCCATATAGCGGTCATATGCCATAGCAGCCAACAGATAGCATTCAGTATATGCCAGTCCACCAGAGAAGAAGAACTGAGATGCACACCCAGCAAAGGAAATGCTCTTATCCTCAGAAATACAGGTCACCATGATTTTGGGGGTATAAACAGTGGAATACCAAAGATCCAGGAAAGACAGGTTTCCAATGAAGTAATACATGGGAGTGTGCAACCGGGAATCTGTACAGATTAACACTATCAGAGTGATGTTCCCCACCACTGTCACAGAGTACACCATGAGGAAAAGTACAAAGAGCTCCAGCTGTATCACAGGATCCTGGGTGAAACCCACCAGGATGAACTCAGTCACAGTGTGATTAAACGTTTCCATGACTTCAGCTTGTCTCATCTATGTATGGTGAGAGGAATATATATTTCAAAAGTAGGACTCCTGCCTTGGAAAAAAATGAATGAGAAATTTAAAATACCTAAGTGGATAACTCAGAGTATAAGTAGAAAAATTAACACATTGAAATCTTATTCCCTAATTCAATAATATTTCATTGAACATGCAGTCATCATTCTTTTCTTCACTCATTTATTATTCATGCACTCATTCATTCAATGAGCTTTTATTAAATGCCTACCATATGCAAAAAATTCTGTTATAAATTCTATGGATACAGAGACAAAAAAAAAAAATAAGACAGCTATAAGGAACTTACTTTTTAATGTCTGTCTTTCCATTAGGCAGTTGTGGTACATCGGGTAAAACCTTAATACCTACAAAAATCATAATTTCCAATCATTTAATAAATCAATGAACAAGCTGTTAAATATTCACTTTGTGCCAAACACTGGGTAATACAAAGACACCAATAAAGCCAAGCCACTCCCAACAATTCAGGGATGCTACTATCTATTTCCCTCTAATTCCAGTCTCTGATTCCCATCTAGAAAATATAGATAATCATTCATAAGCCTATAAGGAAAGCCCAGCACCTCTCCTTTCCTGGGCAGACTTAGCAATTTGGAATCCAGATCCCATAGAATAAGAAGGAAGAAAAAATCTGGGAGTCATAAAGACTTTTCTAATTAGGAATAGAGTAAAAAACTTATTGCACTGTAAGTGGTTGGGTTTTGGATGTCTTCTCTATTAAAATGCAGCCCCACATTTTTTTTCTTCCAAAGTGCTTATTGAGTTCATTTGAAGAACTGGGCTGACCACACTACATGGAAGTAACCCTGTTTCATAACCTCACATCTAGTCCTTCCAATTGATGTGCGTGAAAAAAGCAAGCACAATTATGAAGTCTTGGGATTTTCTTGGTGACACAATATTTCTGCCTAATATTAATAATAAAGAAATAAAAGTGTTCTAAGAGGTAAGTGGTTCATAATCCCCTAGGGAGGTACAAAATGCTCTCTCTCTCTCTCTCTCTCTCTCTCTCTCTCTCTCTCTCTCTCTCTCTCTCTCTCTCT
>NW_027185804.1:42472722-42475844 GCF_028583685.1 Petaurus breviceps papuanus
TCTCTCTCTCTCTCTCTCTCTCTCTCTCTCTCTCTCTCTCTCTCTCTAGCCAGGAAAAATCAGGGCTAAACTCAAGTTCCTAGGGCAAACATCTCATATTGACCTTCACCCTGTCTGGTCCAGTGAAAACAATTATAGAGAATGGGAGGCAAAACATCTGAGCTATCTTCAAAGAAGCACAGATTTAGGACTACAAGTGAACTTTCCATAAACTTCCACTTTTTACATGTGAGTAAACTGAAGCACAGAGTATTTAAATTCCTTTTCCAGAGTCGCAAGCCTGGTGTCTGAGGGCAGATTTGAACTCAGGAAGATGAGTCTCCTTGACTCCAGGTCCAGCACTCTACATGAACCACCTAATTGCCTGTTCTATGACCATTATGGACATTAATTATTTCATGGTATAATAATATGTGCTTCTTGCTTCACGACGTAGAATAGGACTGCTTGGCCATAAAGGAAATGGGCCAAGGTAGACGATATTTGTTTTTTTATTTCTGTTTTCATATTTTTCCTCTTGCTTTTTAGTTCCTGACAGCTGGCATTTCTCAGGATTATCAGTGTAAAGTAATGACTGTCACTTCCTAATACCAATTGCTGTTACCTCTTAATTTTCCCCATTTAATGTAGAGTATTGAGAAAACCAGCATTGTTAGAGGTTCATGTTAAACAGATAAAATCTATCTGGAGGGCTTTCCAGCCTAGTTTTTGAGCTAGATTAGCTGTTCATGGGCCACTTCCATCTCCTTGTCAGTTTGTTATTATCTTCCAGAAGTCCTGAAAATCTGGCTGTGGGGAAGGTAGGAAAGGATGTGCACTACTACTTTACATTCCAATGAATGAAAAAAAAATCAAAACAGTCTATAGCCATAAGAAAAAGTGTTCCAAGTCACTATTGATTAGAAAAATAAAAATTAAAATGACTTTGAGATAGTATCTCATACCTATCAAACTGGTTAAAATGATAGAAAGAGAAAATACCAAATATTGTAAAGGATGTGAAAAAACTAGGACCTAACACACTGTTGGTGGAGCTATGAACTTATTTATCCAATTTGGAGAGCTAGCTAGAATTATGCCCAAATATTTATTAAACTGTGTATACCCTTTGACCCAGCAATAGCACTATTAGATCTGTTTCCCAAAGTTAGCAGGAAAAAAGGAAAAGAACTTCTATGTTCTAAAATATTTATAACAGCTCTTTGTGATGTCAAAGAACTGGAAATTGAGGGGATGCCCTTCAATCGGAGAATGGCTAAACTTTATAGTTTCAATGACCTATCCCAGAAGAAATGTCTCCAATGGTTGCAGTTTAGGCGTTGTGACAAGTTGAGTTAGCTGGGCTTAAGGAGAACTGTAACACTCACATTAGACCATATAGGCAGCTGCCTGCTTCACCTAATTGGATTTCCAGCATCCACTGTATGAAAGAGAAAATTCTACTGCTTCAGCAGCCCTGCATCATGTAACTTACCGACCACTTCAGAAGTACTGTCATCTTGATGCAATTCATCGCTGCTCATCTTGGAGTTTTTCTATTTGTTCTGGGCTCCCTGGAGTATCAGATAGCATCAAATCTTAATTTCTCATGGTTTGGGAGGTCTCTCCCATAGCAATTAATGCATAAGGGGACAGAGAGGGAATTATGGTCTCCAAAGCTGATAAATGTATGACTTTTTTTTCTCTTACTGAAACCTGGAGAATTCAGGAGACTAATAATAATATGATCTTTTCTGGATCTTTTCTGCCACCTAGCCCAAAAGATTCTGTGATTCTGGGTGGTAGTATGAAATAGGCACATGCAATTTGATCTGACACAGCTACTCAAGATTAATTCTACCAGTTGTAAAACAAAAGGAAAATAATTTTCCACAATATAACAGAAAAAAAATGAAATCTTTGACTCAGTTGAGACATGCTTGGTTTATCTCAGATGATCTCATTGTGCATCAGATCACACTGTAAAATAAAACCAATTTTTCTGCTTCTGGGAAGCAATATATATTGCCATGGAAAAGGATTAAACTTTGAGTGGGAAAATGTCCTGGGCTTGAAGTTAGGAAGAGCTAAATTCAAATCCAGTCTCAGATAGCTATGTGACCCTGGATAAGTCATTTCAATTATTTATGCCTCAGTTTCTTCATAGCTAACATTTTTGTATTACGTACTACATGCCAAACACTACTGCAAGCACTTTTACAAATATTCTCTCATTTGTTTCTCACAACAACACTGAGAGGTAGGTGGTATTATAATGCTCATTTTACAGGTGAGAAAACTGAGCTAAATAGATTGAATGAGGGATTGCTAGGTGGTGCAGTGAATAGAGCACCGGCCCTGGAGTCAGGAGGACCTGAGTTTAAATCTAGCCTCAGACACAACACAAAAACTACCTGTGTGCCCTTGGGCAAGTCACTTAACCCCATTTGCCCTCCAAAAAGAAAAAAAAAGATTGAGTGACTTGCCCATGATCATATAACTAGTAAGTGACTAATGCTACCTTAGAACTGCAGACTTCCTGACTCCAGACCCAGAACTTTATCCACTGTCCTACTTAGTTGGACCCTCAAAGTGTGATCATAATAATACCTACCTTCCAAGGTTGTTGTGAGTAAAGTATAAAGTGCTTATCAAAGTACCTAATACATAGTGGGTGTTTAATGAATTAATGTCCCCTCCCTCCGATCTGAAAAAGGTGGAACAGTAATAGTACAAATGTTAGTTGCATGGTTCCTCTTGAAGATAAGATGAAATAACAAATAAAAAGCACTTTATAAAACTAAAGTGCTTTAGAAATTCTTGTTGCTCAGTCATTTTTAGTTGAATTCAACTTTTCACAATCTCATTTAGGGACCTTTTTGAAGATACTAGAGTGGTTTGCCATTTCCTTCTCCAGTTCATTTTACACAGAAGGAAGGAAGGAAGGAAGGAAGGAAGGAAGGAAGGAAGGAAGGAAGGAAGGAAGGAAGGAAGGAAGGAAGGAAGGAAGGAAGGAAGGAAGGAAGGAAGGAAGGAAGGAAGAAAGGAAGGAAGGAAGGAAGGAAGGAAGGAAGGAAGGAAGGAAGGAAGGAAGGAAGGGAGGGAGGGAGGAAGGAAGGAAGGAAGGAAGGAAGGAAGGAAGG